>NC_087172.1:20682429-20749929 GCF_035594125.1 Scylla paramamosain
ATTCACTATCACGTAACATTTATTCGCTTTGGTAGTAAAGACATTATCGATACTAATCAACATAATGAAGGAATATAAGGAATTTCTTCATCATTTCCTCCTTTACAGAGATTATCGATGTAATATGCAGTCCATTACAAAAAAATAATAAATAATCTGAAAAAAAAAGAGCACCATGTAAGAATAATAGTATAAACTGGTAACTGAACTGGAAAATACAAGCACGAGTTATCACACACACAAACACACACACACATACACACACACTTACCACCAGCACATTAAATGAAACAGTGTGCCATACATAAAACAAACTGGAATGCGCAAGCGAAACAAAACAAACACAACAACTCCAAGTAAATAACACGAAATAATAATGAATGACAAAAATGACAAGAGGAACAAACGAAAAACACGAATAAGAAAATAAAAAAAATCGGTAACTAGACTGGAAAATACGAGTGCTTGCTATCAACACAATGATAGCTTCCCTTCCGTTCCTTTTGCTCCCCTTCCCTTCAGTTGCATCTTACACTGAACGCCACGCCACATCACGCCACACTTTTCTCACTCAAGAACTACTGAACATCCCTCTTACTTCAAAATGCTGAGCCGCGTCCTAAAATCTCAGGCTGCCATGGTGCTCAAGACTGACGGGAGAATCTTACTACCAAGAATAAGAGACAGAGTACCGTTTAAACCTTCCTCACTACGACCCTTGGATATTTTGGGGCGGAATCCTCGCTACTCAGGACAGGATCTGTCTATACCTCAAGGAAGACGGAGTAAATTTTATGGTTTTGCCGCTGGTGTTGTGTTAGGTGTTCTTGGTTTTGGATCTCATCAGATAATTGACTCCAAGACGCATAGCACAGACAAGAGATGGAGAGAAGTTCTTCGCAGCCTATCAGGTCCCCGCGTGCTGGCCAAGGGGCCTCCAGCTGAGAGTGAAACTTGTAAATGTCCGAATGAAACATCAAAACCTGAATGCCCGGATGATACCACACCGCCGTCACAACCTCCACCTCCATGCCCACCCCCGTCAAGACCCCCAACAAGACCTATATACGGTAAGACGATAGACACATGCAGTAAAATAACGTCATGTAACAGAATCACGCTCATCTCCTGCTGACAGGCGTGTAACGTTGCTTCTTAGTTTTCACAAGTTAAATTAGTAATAGCTTACGTAAAATTATGTAAGGTAAAGGTTGAGTTTGTATTCTCAGAACGAATACTATAATTTCTTATTAATTTTTCAATCTCACCAAATATAAACATGTAACCAGACGGCACAGGTCTCAGCAACGTCCACACGTGTAATATTTAATTCGAGTATAGTGCTGGAGTCAGTGATGTATCGAAGTGTATATAGAAACAGTGTGCGGGTCCACCCCTTCCCCTCCATATGGTCCGTATTCTGAAACATTTTGCGCTGTACCTCCACTATCTTCAAAACACGGGTTTTTACGGTTCTAGTGACAAATTAACAAGATTTTTTCATTATTAACAGGAGAAACACTCTTGAGAATCCGGTTTATCATGTGGCCTTTGAAAACAGTCATGGTGTGAGCAAAGCGTTTCTGAATACAGCTCTGTTTCATATCTGGAAGTTCTGTACACACGAATAGATGCAGAAGTGTCTGACATATGCCACAGTGCTTGTTACGATCCGTGATTAAAACACTTGTCAAGCGAAAATTAGAGAGGTTGGGATTCCCATATGAACTACCTGTTAGTTGAGGCTGATAAGTTCTATATGCCCAGTATCTGAAAACACTAGTGTATTAACATTTACACTCAAGCGTCTTGCTGCTAGTATAGACAATAGCGTTTAAGAACACAAGTAGACGCATCCTAACAGTGACTAATAAAAAGATGTGAATAGCATGATTAATATAAATAATAGTTGTACTTAAAAAATTCCGTTTTCTCTCACTCACATTGATTTTTACCTCAGACGAGTAAAGTTCTCGCGTATAATTGTTGGACGTATTTTTTTGCTCACAAATTATGTTCAGTATATGTATAAAAGCACATGATTAATAAACCCATCATGTCGACAAAAGTTTACGCAAGATAGGAAAATTTCGCTTAGCTCCAGGTTTTCATTCCAAGCGAGAACCAATCAGTAAGCATCTAACAAAGCCGGCCAGCCAGTCAGCGCGCGGCTCACACTCGCCACCTCAATCCCATTCCCTCTCCACCCAAGCTTCCAACGACAGCAGAAGTGCGTGTGAGCAGTGCGTTAACCCTTACGGAAAAAGTGAGTATTAAACCTTATATTGTATGAAAGCTTGTGCGTACAGTAGCGTGAGGGACTGGGGTTGCATTGTGGCTGGGTAATTTGGTTCTGGAAGCGACGGTGAGCGAATGAATTGTGAAAATAAGTAAGGTGGTTAATGAACGGAGGGCGCCTGGTGATGACGAAATCTTTGGATCAGCTGGCCGGCGTCTGGGAGGTCACTGCTGCTGGTGTTCTGAAGCCGTTTAAACACGGAAATATTTGAAAGCACTGCTATATCTAACAAAATAAAGGTTGCAGTGAGGAATTCAGCAAGTTTTCGCTAATTAGGTCACCGTAGTTGTGGAAAAATCAATTCTTATCCGTACCATAGGAATCTTGTATTGAGAGGTCAGGTATTTGGTTTTCACTGATATTTGTGCAGTTTGAGAAGTGGAGGAAGGAATTATTAAATTCGGTGTCTAAATAACTTGGGTATTCTAGAAGTTTCGAGTGGCTTGGGAATGCAGACAGCCGTATGTTCCTTCTTGCATACGTCACGTTAATTTAAACCACCTACATTATAGTTTTACCCAATTTACTAAATATTTTAAACGTTTTACTCTCATACTATAAATTGCTTACGGCAGACTATTAGGTAAGTATCGGGGGATGCAGGCAACCGTATGCTACTTATACATAACGCTAATTTAAACCACCTACATAATATTTTGCCCAGTTTACTCTTACTTATTATACTCAGTCTCGTTATAAATTCATCGCTTACGGCAAATGTTGAGCAAGTAATGTACTCTAGCCCGCCGCGCTGCTCCAGTGTTGCAACAATCTACTACACGTTGAGAAACGAGACAATACTTTTTGTTGGGATGCTGAAGGTCAAGTGAAACTAGGAAAGTTCAACTAGAGCATCAATACATAAGTGCAGAGCATCAATTGGTACTTGTAGGTGTATGAATTGACCACGTGTATTACATGACTCGTCTGGGTGGGGAAATGTGTGGTGTGGTGTGGTGTGTGTAGATGCATTACTCAACCGGCTCTGTGATGCAGCTCGTTTCCTCTCCTCCGAATCTTACCATTACTCATCTTTAGTAGTTCCATGTAATCTCGCGCATTGCTTAGTTATAAAGTGAGGATAATCGGGTCATTTATAGCAGTTGATGAAAACAGATTTAATTATATAATGGCTCTACGCCTTGAGAAGTGGCAACGTCGCGCGGCCACGGCCATCAGATGGCGAATTTTGTACATGTCAAGGCCATATAGAACTCAATCAGCGGCACATATTTCTAAGGCGTGTTTGTACTACAGTTTATTTGGTGCTATACTGGTGGTTGGTGATATGGTGATACTGTGAGCGTGTAGGGGAAGCAGGAGGAGGACATGGGTCTTAGGAATCTTGAAGGAGTAGCAAGGGCACACCATCGAAAGGGAAAGTGTACTTGTTAGGAATTCTGTCGCGTAGGTTACGGGCACATGTTCGCGTCACGCCGCTGGTGTGACGTCAGGTGCAGGGCTGTCATCGGCTTGGCGGAGAGGACGTGTGTGTCATAGGGAATGACAAACTTGGGAAAGAGATGTAGGTCATGTGTGCTGACAACTGAAGTCTGAGTTGCTTTTCAGTCTTGTTGTGTTCGCTGCGTGTTATCATTATGTTGAGGCGTTATGTAAGGTAGATAACGAATGTTACAGAAATGTATTGTGATGTACTTGCTAAAACCAGTCTTTTGTTGACAGTGGGCGACGTTGAGAAGGGCAAGAAGCTATTTGTGCAGAGGTGTGCACAGTGCCACACGGTGGAGGCGGGCGGCAAGCACAAGACTGGACCTAATCTCCACGGTCTTATTGGGCGCCAGACGGGTCAGGCATCCGGCTACGTGTACACGGATGCCAACAAGTCGAAGGGCATCACGTGGGCCCCTGACACACTCGACGTGTACCTCACCAACCCGAAGAAGTACATCCCTGGTACCAAGATGGTCTTTGCTGGACTTAAGAAGAAGAAGGAGAGAGAAGACCTGATTGCCTACCTCGTGGACTCCACCAAGTAGACGAGAAGAAGCGAGGCGGCAAAATTTAGTGCTGTCTGTCCTGTAGGCAAAGAATCTGATTGTCTGTCCTAGATAGTTGTCTGTACATATGTACATATCCCGCCTTGTGGAGGTGGTCCATCCCTACCCAAACCTTGCCCTTTGGGAAACCTGCAAATTTGTTTTGTAATTTATTTGATCTTCCCCCTACTCATGGACCTGATATTTTGGAGATTTTGACAAACTGGAAAACTTTCATTCCACTAATTTTATTTTCAATAAATTAAGTGATGTACTGTTTGTTTGTTTGCTTTTTCCCTGATTCCCGCATAAAATAAGCGAGAGGGTGCTCACTCTTAGGAAAGCCCTGCGTACAAGAATGGCAGCGTCAGCCAATCGGAATAATTATCCTGCTGACATATACGGTCATATGTGATTGACCAAAGCCTCACAGAAAGCATCTTGCTCAACGTAAGGTTGTGGTGGTAGTCCTCATTCACGTCATCTCTAAACTCAATCTTACGAAACACACACACACCTGAGGCTGCCGGGCAACAAAAGGAGTGTGGCGGGATCTGCATCCACTGGGTTCAGACCTGAGCAAACGGCGTCATCACGTGCGTGGGGTGTGAGGAGGCTGGGAAGACCTGTTTATTCAGCTCACGTGACTGCCACGGCCACGCTGCCAAAGACAGTGTTAAGGAGTTGTTACACAAAGAACGTTTACTTAGGTAAACATTTGATCAGTGGTATGATGTGCGGTGATTAGCTAAGCCACCTTTGCTCAGCCGAAGTAATGACAAATTTCGTTAAGAAAGTGTATGATTTATTTATTTAGCACTGAAGAAAGTGTATGATATATTTAGCACTGTTAGTGAACTGCAAAATTAACATTCAGAGAACAACAGCAACTACCACTACTACCACATCAATGATGATGATAGTATAATAGTGGAAGTGAATCATATACCACGGTTGTAAGGATCACGTGCTTGTGTGTGTGTGTGTGTGTGTGTGTGTGTGTGTAGGGGCAATGACATTACCCTGACGTTTACCGTCACACACACGCGCACACTGAAAAAAAAGAAAATCGAAAACTCGACAACTGACGTAAGGAAATAATTCGTCGAGGTATTCATAAAAAAAAAAAAAATAATAATAATAATAATGATAAATCTAAAACCAGACAATAACAACAAAAATAAATAAATAAATAAATAAATAAATAAAGTGATTAATTGAAAAAAATACGATAATTATCTCACCCTCACTTCAGATTCCTGTTTAGACCACAACACACACACAAAAATAATAATAATAATAATAATAATGTTCATGAGTCAGGCGTGTTATAGTGAAACGCTGCTAAGGGAAGACTGGCAAGCGTTATGAAAGGGTAGAGCAGAAAGGTTCCGTAACACAGCCACTCGTGCTTATGTATCGGGCTGGTTGGGCGGTGAAGGCGAGGGTTTTCTTGTTTTCTTACGTAAATACGAGACTGCCAAGGGATAAAAAAAAAAATCAATAAATCAACCTACCTACTAACTATAATCACTAAAATTAATGAATGATTGTTGGGCGGTGAAGAAAACAAGGATTTTTTTTTTTTGTTACATAAATGCGAGACTGCTTAAGAGATAAGGAAAATCAGTAAGTAAACTAGACTAGCTCGATACTAACTATAACTAGACTAAAATTGATACATGAATGTTGGGCGGTAGGGACGAGTTTTTTTTTCTATTTTTTTTTTTTTTTTTTTCATGAATGCGAGAGTGGTCAAGCGGCAAAGAAAATCAGTAAGTAAACGAGACTAACTTACTAACTCTAACTACACTAGGCTCGTGACATTAGGTTAGGCATCCACACTTCAGCATGTGTCACTGATAGGGGTGGAAGAGCTCCCGTGCGAGTCTAAGGGACTGACACGACCTCCCATATCTAGTGTAGTTCAGCTGGGTGCTTCCTATTTCCTGAACCACAAATCATTGGGTCCTTGCAAATATGTATTTGGTAGGTACGTATTTTTGGGAACTCGGGTGACAACTGAAAACACCGTAGTTTCGTTTAAGTGGTATATGCAATAAAACAAGGTTGGCATAAGCGTGATCTTCAAGTCATTAATCGGGATTGGGCAAAAAATAATTGGTTCATGTTTGTTAGATTTAAGGGGAAAAAAAAAAACATAGGAAAGAATTGATTCTCAAACAGAATGGTAGATCAGTGGAATAGACTCAGTAATCATGTTAGTGCTGAATCATTAGGAAGCTTTAAAAAGATAAATTCATGGGTGGGAATGATAGTGGAAATAGATATGTATGTTTCATGTAGGGACTGCCACGTGTATGCATGATGGTTTCTTGCAACTTCCCTTATTTTTCTAATGTTCTTAAGGCTTGCATGTTTCTGCTGGAGCATTCTGCATTGCATTGTGGGAATACATACGTACTTCTTGCTTTATAATTCCGGAAGTGATCAGCCTCGTCTGTGAGTCCTTCAGTTTGACCTTACACACATGTAGCTCTTATCATCCACGCCTCTCTCGTCCGTCTAATCAACACAACCGCAACACAAGTGTCCGGCAGAATGATACGCTAGTCACATTACTATCCCATCGCGTATTCAAGCGGTCTATCATTATAAGACAAGGCTAGGTGAAAAGACTGGCAGGGAAACTCAGACTGAAGCAGGACTCCTCTGTTCTCTTAACCCTTTTATTGATATGGTCATCATTTGTAAACATTCAGAACTTCGTAAGGAAACATATCTTTGCATGGACAAGCAGAAGTAAATAGGAGGGTAATCTTGTTCTTTCTTGGCTACGCTATTTAAAAAACTGTATGGGAAAGATAAGTGCTTAAAAAAGTTGCAGGTGATTACGGAAAAAAAAAAAAATGTCTAGGAGTGAAAAGGTGAAGTCTGCACAACAGGGACCGTACTGACAAAAGTCCCGGGAGTCTTGTCTCCACTGCTTTATAACAGAATTATAGTGGTTTTCAAGAGTTTTCATGATTCTAGCGATATTTGACAAGGTTTCTACAGTACTGTATCATCGTTGAGAAAAAAAAAACACCATGAAAATCTAACTGTAACCTTTGAAATAATTCATGGAAGCCTAAAGCATGTAAAAGAATACAGCAGGTCTTCTAAATTTTCTTCAAGGAAGACATGTGATCGTTTAACAAAGGTTCTGCATCACCACTGAGAAAAAAGACCATGAAAACCCGACTAAGCATCTCTGTGACCTTTAAAAACATTTATGAAAACCCGAAGCACTTCAAAATACAGCTCCTGGATTTGTTTCATTTTCTCCTAATATATTTAATCGTATAACAGGCATCTTGTATCATCATTGAAAAAGAGACACCAAGAAAATCTGACTAATCATCCCTGTGACCTTTGAAAACATTTATGAAAGTCCGAAACACTTCAAAATACAGATCCTGATATTCCGTCTGAAGACGGAATTAGGTTAGGTCCGTCTGAAGACGGAATATCGAAATATGAGATATCAAACACTCCACCTTCAGCTTGAGTGTCCTTATCACCTTTCTCATCATCAGGGCGTGGCACTGATTAGAAAAGAACATTTGAAACTGACTGAGGGGAAACAGCGTCCCTGAAGTGAATGTTAAGCAAGACATGCAGCTTTCAGGAACAAGTGACGAACACAGTCCGTACGTGCAACAAATTTGGCAAGGAGCAGGTTAATCGCTGAACTTGATCAACTGTTAACACAACTGGAAGAAAACGTGAGATAGAAATTTTCTAGCACACCAGTAATGACTTCACATTGAGTCTATCACACACCCAGCAGAGTGGAACAAATTTGGCGAGAAGTAAAGACTGAACTTAACCCTTAAACACGACTAACGAAAATGAGTGATGGAAATTATCTAGTACACCAGTAATAACTTCACGTTGCGTCTATCTTATACCCGACCGATTGTTTCGAAATGATGCCGGGGAGAATGATTGCCTCACTAGGGATATTTTTAGTACCGAGGAGTTGGCAAAGTTGTCCTGTATATAGCGAGCGGCCCAAGGGTTCCGGCCCGCCACTAGTCTGCGAGCTTTCCTTGAGACTCTATACCTGTTCTCCTAACTCGTGAGTACCCTTTCGTTATCATAGAGCTGCCCGGAGTGTTGCGTGACGGTACATGTAACAGCTGCCCTAGTGTAGTTCATGTCCAGGCCTGTATTCACGTTTTGGATTCACATAAGGGTTATTTTTAAATGTCACAGTGATGCGCAGTTGAGCTCACGTAGGGGTTTCCTTACTGATGACGTAAAGTCCTTACTAAACTATCACTGGAATCGTAAGCACCTTTGAAAATACCAAAAAACTTCCACTAGAGCTTGTTAAGAAATGTTAAGACACCGAAACTTTTAAGAATGCGGTCATTAAGTTATGACCGAGATGGTTTGGTACATTTCTCTCGGCATTTTCCTCACTGATGACGTAGAATCCTTGTTAAACTATCACCGGAATGGTAAACATTTGAAAATATCAATAATTCCCATTAGAGCTCGAGTAGTTACGACACCGGAAAGTTTGAGGATGCGGTCATTAAAGTCAGGAATGCGAGGCTTGGTACGTTCTTTATTTATAAAACAGGTGCACCAATTATTAATAGCTCCCCCATTAAGACTGATGGGCGGATGACATGCAAACACGCCTGTTATCTCACTTTGCGCCACATTATCAGGAGAGTAAGTGGACGGATAGATGTGGAATATGTGCCAAGATAAGGTGCGTGAAGCGATCCCGTGACCCATTTAACTAAACGCAGGTGTAAGACAAGGGCTACGCCGATACACGGGGACCGCATTCTCACACATCTCTGCATCTTACTCGACTACTTATAACAGACTTTAGTGGAAGCTATTGGGGTTTTAACTGTGTTTTCATTATTCTAGTGACTATTTCATTCCTTTTAACAGGCTCTAGTGAAAGTTGTTGGGGTTTCCAGGGTGTTTTCATGATTCTGATGATAGTTTAAACAAGGATTCTGCATCATCTCTTGCAAAAACATCCATGAGAACCTAACTGATTATCTGTGGCTTTTGAAAAAAAAGAAAAAGTGTATCAGAATATGGGTCCCGTTCTCCAATGAGTCTCGTAAATTGCTACACTGATAATATGACTTAAAAACAGATCGACTGAAGGCGCTACACACCATGAATGTTAGCTAAGAGAAATTATTCAAAGAAAGAAAAAAAATAAATAAATAAAAAAAAAATATATATATATATATATATATATATATATATATATATATATATATATATATATATATATATATATATATATATATATATATATATATATATATATATATATATATATATATATATATAATTAGTAAGATATATTGTAGAAGTAACTTATGGTAAAGATGAGGTTATATTGAAAATCAGGCAAAATAAACAATGATCAAATTACATTCAAAATCAGGCAAAAAAAAAAAAAAAAAAAATGAACAGAGCACCGGTTGAAGAGTTATCATGTGACATGCAAGACAAAAGCACTACAAGAAACGTGTGTCGGGAGGGAAATGAGAGCGTTAATTTATCATATTTTCAATCACTGGATAATAAGAATGAGGATGATAATTCTCTCTCTCTCTCTCTCTCTCTCTCTCTCTCTCTCTCTCTCTCTCTCTCTCTCTCTCTCTCTCTGTGTGTGTGTGTGTGTGTGTGTGTGTGTGTGTGAACGTTCATATCTACGTATTTCACTCCACCCTTCTACTCGCACCTCCAACACAAAATAGAAAACAAATGACGAACACTGCTATCAATGAGCAGTAACTGAACACTGACTACACATTATTTAATTTCCTATCAAGAGAGAGAGAGAGAGAGAGAGAGAGAGAGAGAGAGAGGTGGGGGTCCAGGGTGTGACCTACAAACGCGAGGCTCTCCCAGCTTGGCGGGCAGGGGAGGGGGCGGTGACAAGGTGAGGTTGGCCCGCGAGTGTGTTACGCAAGGTATATATAGACATGACGGCGGGAGCTAAGGGAGACGGGGCTCCCTACTTGGCGCCTACACCATGGCGGGGTTACATGACTACTTGCCATTCACCGGCGACTTGCTATGCATGATTTTCGCTCCCTTTTTGTTAATGTGTACAGGAGAGGCTGAATGAAGGTGTGGAGCAGTTGGAACGGGAGAAAAATATGTAAATTCATCGGAAAGCTTTGAAATCTAATGCACGCCTATATAACACGGAAAGACAAAACAGTCTGCAGTGCATGCTTTCCACGTCCTTATTGTTAATGTACAAAGGAAAGGTTGGACGAGGAATTACGAAGAGCGAAGTTAGGAGGAAAGTAATTCTGGAATGCTTCGACATCTAATGCACGTCTCTTCAGCGATAGCATAGCAAGGGAAGGCAAACTGATCTGCTATGCATGATTTTTACTTCCTTATTGCTAATGTACATGGGAGAGGCCTGACGAAAGTCTGAAGCAGTTAGAACAGGAGGAAAGTATGTATATTTGCAGGAAAGCTTTGACATCTAATGCACACTTCTTCAACGAAACCATAGCAAGGGAAGACGAATGTGAAATTGAATATAACGATGCTATGACGTCTAGTGATGCAAAAAAATAACAAGAATTCTCAATCTTATTTCTTTCGCTTGCAAACACTGGGCCAGCAACATTGCTTAATTTAAGACCGGGATTCCTTCAATACCGCGCACCTCGGCACTCACCAACCAGCCTGACAATGCCATATTTAGAATGTTCTAATTTCGTTTTGGGATTAACGGTACTTAGCGCTTTATTATTTCTTCATTTTTGCTTTTGTGTATTTTTTTTTTCCCTTAAGAAAGAAAAGATTGATAGAGAAGATATATCATATTTACATAAATAACATTTCCCTTCAAACCCAGCAGCTGAGTAAGATTCACCCTTTCACGGCGCTGCCGCATATGAAACAGCGTCCAGGCGTGAGAGCAGCCTAGCCAGTGTTGGACTATGTGTACTTTATTTCCTGTTACTGGCATCTTACTCCAAAAGCTCACCATAATTATTATTATTATTATCATTATTATTATTATTATTATTTTTTTTTTTTAGATAATGGGCGACGTTGAAAAGGGGAAGAAGCTGTTCGTGCAGAGGTGTGCACAGTGCCACACGGTAGAGGCGGGCGGCAAGCATAAGACCGGACCCAACCTTAACGGCCTCTTTGGCCGCCAGACGGGCCAAGCACCCGGCTACGTCTACACAGACGCCAACAAATCCAAGGGCATCACGTGGGGCTCTGACACACTTGACATCTACCTCACCAACCCTAAGAAGTATATCCCTGGCACCAAGATGGTCTTTGCTGGACTCAAGAAGAAGAACGAGAGAGCTGATCTCATCGCCTACCTCGAGGAATCCACCAAGTAATGCACTTATACCCGTGTGACCTGACGGGCTAAACACCTCCCCTGTGGGAGGCCTTCGGCTTGGCTCGGTGGCGGTGCGTCACGCCGCCCCACTGGGGCCGCGGCAGCAGCAACACCAGCAGTCAGCGCAAAGGAGGGAATGTGGGCCTCGTCCAGCCATCATCTGTGTATATCTCATCTTAGCTTCATGACTCATCACTGGCCTCCAAGTCATCACCATAAGAAAGTAGGAAGTTAGAATCATCATATTAATAAATAAGGATGCTATTTTCTCTTTTATTTTAATCCTTACGTCTATTAGCCACTAACACAGCCTTGCACGGTCCTTGCCGAGCCTTGCACCAACACTGCCCGCTCAGCCAGTGCTGCATGACATCATGGGAAGACGCGCTACAGGATTTCTGTATTCTACAAACTGAACACAGAGCTGCAACCTCTGGTGTAACATCATGAGCCGAGGGTAGCGTCTTGGGGAGGCCCTTCCGCGGGAGATTCGTGAGTCTGTACTTGCCCAATGATGTCTCCAGCGGAGCGTAGGCCTAACTGTGTCTTAATGCCCACGCAGGTGAGTTCCGCCACCAGGTAGCGCAACGCGTAGGGCAGGCTGACCTGACGCACGGTGGCAGAGGGCCCGCATACCAGGCACTCCGGCTGCCGCCCCACGAACAGCTTGCTTCCCCCGTCAGGCAGCAGGGACGGTTCCATCAGGCCTCCACAGTCCTCGCACACCCACTCCTGCAACAAACATCCGATACACTCTTGAGGGCACCCCGAAACTCAAGGCTGCATCCTGAAACAGACTTAGGAGTACCACACCACATTACCGGACGTAACACAGCCAAGTGCAACGCACTCTTAGGAGTACCATGCAACACACCCTTAATATATATATATATATATATATATATATATATATATATATATATATATATATATATATATATATATATATATATATATATATATATATATATATATATATAAAGAGCCACATAAAGAACCAGTCCCTAAAGACTTCAGCCAAAAGGATTACCCAAGAGTATATTGTTAAGAATATAGCAACATATGAAACACCTTGCAACACACCAAGACAAAGTAAAAAAAAAAAAAAAAAAAGAAGAAACAACAAGAAAAAAACTGAAACAGCAATTTAGTAATATGATTTTGAAATGCACTGCAACACACACACACACACACACACACACACACACACACACACACACACACACACACACACACACACACACACACGACAACACAATCTCTCATGTTCCTTGTCAAACACATCCGCACTACTTACATTCCTGATAAGATAGCACTAGATAAAGGACTTAACCAGACTATATTAATATACCGCAGCAATATAACGCAACAGGCAATGAAGGAGAGAAGAGGGACAAGGCTGAGACAGGTTGTGGACTGAAAGTAAAATAGACGGAAGACTGAGGCATGCTAATTGGAGAGAGAGAGAGAGAGAGAGAGAGAGAGAGAGAGAGAGAGAGAGAGAGAGAGAGAGAGAGAGAGAGAGAGAGAGAGAGAGAGAGAGAGAGAGAGAGAGGAGATTCACAACCAAAACTATCATATATTTCTTCTCCCCCCTCCTTCTCTTCCTTCACCAGTCACGTGTCATTTCGCGTGCTCTTTATGATGTCAGACGTAAGAGGGAATGACCTGATTCATACCTTCCTTCTTTATTGACTTAACTCACTCAGTACCGACAGACATAGGCCCGCATTCTGAAACGCTTTGCTCTCTCACCACGACTATTTTTAAAATCCACAGAGATGATTAGCTGGTATCTCAAGACTGTTTCTTCTTTTCATAATGTAGAGATCTTGTTAATCTGTCAATAGAACCGTAAAAATACTCTTAAAATCTCGTGCAGTTTCAACTAAAGCCTTTTGAAAGTAGTGGTGCAGTGCATAAGTGTTTTACAATAGATGGAACACTGAGATACAAAATGTACTATATCTTAACTTGGGAAGCGAAAGTTAAGTCTATAGTCAGTGATTTTTTTTTTTTTTTGTCCTCACTGGTGAGTCCCCTGATCTTGTTTTTTTTTCTGTAGTTATATAAAACTGAATAATTTTTCAGCACCACCAACTCAAAGCTGTGATAAAAAATAAAAGTAATATAAAACATAGGAACAGAAAAATGGCCACTAATAATTCCAAGCTGCGACAAAGAAAACATAATATAAAAAGCCAAGAAAATGTAAGTGTGTGGCAGCAGATGACGTCACTTCTCCCTATTTCCTGTGAGCGTGACGAGTCCCCTGCTGACATCCATGTGACGCCATCACCATCACCACCACCACCACCGCCGCCGCCGCCAGTCAGCTGATCGTCTCTGGCAAGCGGCCATCCCCACCGGCCACTAGATACTACTGATGAATACCTTTTGCTGCCTTCATTCTGCTTCTCCATCTGGCTTCACTCCACACATTTCTCAGTCACTCAGCCATAACCTCACTGCTCTGAATGATCCTGTATCGTGTTGTGCTTGTTTCCGGTTACTAAATCCCAACATGTACTTCTATGTACAATAATTAATGGTTATTTACCCATGTTTGTACTTTCTGTGATTCATCTGGCTTCGCTCCACTCGTTTTTTCTCGGTAAATCGGTCATAACCTCCCTGCTCTTTGAATGGTCTTGTCTTGCCACGCATTTATTTCCGTTTGTTTATCACCTGTTCCTAGTCCTAGGTATATTATAGTTAGTTTGCTGTTTCTAATTCATGTGATTTGTCTGGGCTCCACAACTTTTTTTTTTTTTTCCAATCCCTCAGCCATAACCTTCATGCTCTCTGAATGACCCTGTATTGTTTCTGTTTCCGTCTACTTAACTTCTACATAAATTAATGGTTATCTTGCTGTTTCTACTTTTTTTTCTTCTTTATGTAGGAGTGGCAACAAAGGGCAACAAAATTTATAAGAAAATAAAGAGTGGGGGGTGTCACTGAGGTGCCGGTCCCTAACAACTTTGTGATACATCTGGCTTCACTCCATTATTATAATTTTTTTTTTCTTTTTATCTTTTTCAGTCACTCCCTGCTCTGAATGATATTCTCTCGTCTCGTCTTTGTTTCCGTCTACTAAACTCCTTTCTATATAAATTAACCTTTTAGCTGCTGTGGCCTCTGCGCCGTAATATAATGGTCTCGTGTAAGTTTGGATTATATTTTTTTTAAAAGTAACACTCACAACCAGATGAGTGAATGGCCATTTTTGTCAAGTTTTCACAATTCGATTTAATTTTCGATGAACAAAACTACCTCGGTTTGCTAAAATAAAAATAAGTGTCATTAGCAGCACAACGTACAACCTCCCTCGGCGTCTCTAAGCGTTCATTCTTTTCTGTGATTCAGTACAGACACTTCCAATCTTCCTACAAGCAGTCTCGTACCAGCCTTCCCCTTTAAGACCTTTCCTTTCATTCTATTTTTTTTTTTTTTTTCGTGCGGTTCATTAGGCCACTCATGGAGTCCAGTTAAATTTAATCCCTACACCTAATCACCTCCTAGGTATCTCGTTTTCGCTTCCTTATTTTTCTCTCCTAGTGAGTGTCGAGTTGTTTATTACTCATGCTACTGCCTTGATCTTTACCGTCTAGGAAGTATCAGTATCACGTCCACTAATACCTCCATTACTTCCATCCCATCTGTCTTATCGAATCACATCGATAAAAACAGGTTAAGGTATTTAAATGTGCCGAGCTTACTATCTCATCACGTAACGCGAATGTGAGATGTTACGTTAGAGAAAACAGAATTCGAACCTCTGGGTGATAACTCGTGTCACACACACACACACACACACACACACACACACACACACACACACACACACACACACACACACACACACACACACACGTGATGAAAGAGCGAAAAAAAAAAGAAACAGTGATGATAGCGAAACACGACACACAAAGATACGAGGTATAGCAAAGCGAGGAAGGGACCCTAGCGTTTGGCAGGGTTTAAAAGTAGTGTGTGTGTGTGTGTGTGTGTGTGTGTGTGTGTGTGTGTGTGTGTGCTTATGTAAGGCAGGGGTGGCTTATAATAGGCGGAGGTGATAAAAAGGTGTGGGGAAGGTCAGGAGACGGCGCTGATAAATAGAGGAATTACAAACAATGAAGATGGTTCAGGAGACGGCGCTAATAAATAGAGGAATTAGACATTGAGGATAGTAAAGAAAATGATTATGTAATGCAACACTCAAAATTTATAACTGCCCGTGTTCTGAAACACTTTGTTCTCTTACCACGACTATTTTCAAAGGCCACAGAGATGATTAGCAGAGTTCTAAAGACTATTTCACCTGTTATATAAAAATTTTGTTAATCTGTCATTAGAACCATAAATAAATAAATAAATAAATAAATAAAATCCGTGTAGCTTCAACTAGACTAGAGCCTTATGAATGTAGTGGAGGTGCCGCGTAGGTATTTCAGAATACTATTGTTCTTTGTACGTTTTCCGTCGTAACTCCCACTCGCGTAATCTCAATAGAAGCCGAGAGGTTATGTACCGACAAAGGTTTCACCCCACCCACTGAAGTCCCTCAGTCTACGGCACTCGCTACAATTCAAATCGATAACCCAATTTCATTTCAATGCAAGAGGGTGGCAAAATATAGCATCGCACTGACGTAAAGAGAGAACAAGGAGGAGGAAGGAAAAGGAGTGGGGAGTAGGTGAGTCCGTTTCAGTCTCGCTCCCTGACCTACACCAACGCCCATGTAGGTCAGTCTCCCGTCCTCCTCTCCCCCCCCACCCTCACGCTCTCCCTCCCGCACATCCACCCAGACGGGCTTCACTCTCACACATTTGGCATCCCAGCCGGTTCTCTCTCTCTCTCTCTCTCTCTCTCTCTCTCTCTCTCTCTCTCTCTCTCTCTCTCTCTCTCTCTCAAGTCCTGAAGGTATATTCGTAGGGAGAGGAAGCAAAATACTGTCATTATCGTCTCACTCAGCCCTTCCTTTCACCTCCCAAAGTCCCTCCACCCTCTCTCTTCATACTGTCTCGCTACATATCCTCTTTAACTGCACCAAGCACGGCTCCCCCAGATGCTGTCAGAACACAACAGAGTTGAGACCTTTAACTAGAATCATGCCACCCTTTGCTGGGATCACTGATGACTTCGATACTACAACTGAGGTGTCCTGCTGTAGGTGAAACCAGGCCAAGATGGTCAAAATTAACTTTTTTTGGTGACTTGGTCTAAATAGCTTCAGATGTCATGATCTGCCACTTACAGGAAGATTTGGGTTCACTTCATACATCATGAGGCACAACAATAGTTAAACATAATAAAATAAAATAAGATAAAATAAATAACAAATAAATTGAAAATAAATAGTTATTGACAAGTATCAGACACAACTTTTCCTTTTCACCTGTCCTTCATTCATTCCTTAACTCGCCAACTGATGACCAGAGGGCAAATTTCCCATTATAACTGTGTTCTTATCCTCTGCATCACCCTTTAGTTTTTCTTCAGAAGCAAATCAGAAAGCCTGGCATTTACATAATACTGATTCAAAAACCTCAGTCAGCTGCATAGCTGGCCACAACAACAAAAAATTATCATGATAACCAATAAATCAATAATGATAACTTTATAGGTGATAACCGATAATTGATAACTGGTGATAAATTTATCGCCCGGTAAGATAATAACTGATAAATCGATATATCCAAAATTATGATACAAGCAATAACAATATTGATATTCCAAATAAAAAATTTATGAATATAAATCTTTATTTTTATCTTCATCTTAGAAAACTTAGGAAAAAATTTGAAAAAAATCTAAACTCAAAGTTTATCCTGTCCCTTCACTAATGAAAATGAAAGTTTAAAACTTCAAGATGCTCATGTTCTAAGAAACTAAAGTGATCAATTATCACTAGTTTGGAACCAAAAGTATTGGTGATAATGATGAATCAATAAAGCTGGAAAAATAATTATTGGGTAACCAATAACCCAACATCCTTATCGCAATAACGCCCACCTATGGTCAGGTGGACTTTGACCTCACATTACTTTGTCTTGCAACCTCTTGTTCACCAGACACCTTTCTTTCACATATTTAAGCTTGTCATCCTTAATTCAAAGAGATCTTCACCTTGCATTTATTGTTAAATTCAACCTTATTTTTTTTTTTCCCAGCAATAGTATTCACAATAGTCAATACTACAGGATAAGGTGTTATGTTTGAAACACCTAACCAATTCAAGGGAAGGAACCACCTCCATTTCATCTCAGTGGTTACAATACTATAATGGCATTGTGGAGCATTGTGGAGCCTATAATCATCCTGTACTCTACTCATACTGTCAGGCTGATGTAACCACAAAGATGGATGGCTAAGTCAAGGTGCCAACATACCTCAACACAACCCTACAGTTAATACCACATACTAATACTTAATATCAATATGTACTAATAACTCAGTATTTTACAAGTATCTACTGCCTACCTGGGATAAGTCAGAGCAGTCCAAGAGGCGATCCTTAAGGTTATAGGCAGCACCATGAGAAATGAGGCAGTCCCTCTCCATCTCCCCAACCCTGATGGCTCCTCCCTTCTTACGTCCCTTCACTGGCTGCCGCAGGGTGAGGTCCATGGCTCCTGTGGCTCGCACCTGAAAGAAACAGAGAAAGCTGCTCATACAAACCTGAGGGGATGCACACATGGAGGCAGCAAGAAGCAAATGAAAAGGAAAGAATCCTCTATCTGTATATCAGGTTGGCAATCCCACATGGGTTGGCCTAGATAAATTACTTCATACTCACACACATCATTCATACAATTAGCCCTATCAGCCCCAGCTGGTATAGAATATTCTCCTTGTAAACCACTGTATTACACCCCAGATAGATTTATAAATAAACTTATTCTAGGAACAAAAAATTATAAAGCCTTGTCACTTTCATAAGACATGTATCCAAAATGTAAACAGAAGGGGTGAATACCGATTACTACCTGTATTTGTATTCTTAAATGTTTTTGTTCTCTTTTCAGGACAATTTCTAAAGGCAAAAATAGCTATTGTATGATAAAGAACCCTTATTAAACTATTATAAAGATCATAAAAACATTCTCAAAAATCCTGGTAACTTCTGTGGCAATGAGTTAAAAGTATATGAGATAAGATGCCAAAGATTTTGAGGATACTGTCCTTAGAGTTTGGAAAAAAAATGTTATGAACATCTAATATATAGACAGAATACAAGTTTGAATGGAAAGAGAGAGCAGGAAAGCTTTACTACCCATCCCCTTTGTTAATAGAAGAAATAAGATAACAGTGAAAAGAAGACAGCAGATGGAGGGTAAGAGAGAGAGAGATGCAGGTGTATGGGAAAGCAGAGCAGGTCCTCACCTGCCACTTGTCTGCTGTCATGTGCCTCAGACGCTGGTAGTAGATGATGCCCTCAAAGATCTCCACCTCCAACATACGGCCATCTGTCCCGCTATACAAGACATCCTCCCCGTAGTGATTGAAGCCAGCTATTAATGAGACAAAATGTAATATGAGGTTGATGTGTCTTCAAAATAATGGGATGGGAGAGCTTGACTTGATTACACAGAAAAGCCAATCATACAAAGAAAAAAAGAAAGAACAAAAGAAAAAAAGATAGAAAGAAAGAAAGAAAACTTGCTTCAAGAAATGAGCTGCAATAAGTAGAAATAATATATAGATGACTTGTCTTTTCCATAACATTTGATAATGCATCCAACAAAGTAACAAAAGTACATATATAATAATCTCACCTTTTTCAAGAATCTTCCCAAAGTAATCAACTGCTGGATTTTCATCAGAGAACTTGAATGGTGTGGAATCAAATGACAAGCCAAACTCTGCTGCAGATTTCCCTGCCACCAACTCAATCAACTTTCCTGTACAAGAATATAACCAATCATTACACAAACAACTGTATTTAATTCATTTTCCCTGTCTCTCTCTCTCTCTCTCTCTCTCTCTCTCTCTCTCTCTCTCTCTCTCTCTCTCTCTCTCTCTCTCTCTCTCTCTCTCTCTCTCTCTCGTCTCTCTCTCTCTCTCTCCACTCATTACACATGCAACTGTATTTAATTTATTTTAGTCTCTCTCTCTCTCTCTCTCTCTCTCTCTCTCTCTCTCTCTCTCTCTCTCTCTCTCTCTCTCTCTCTCTCTCTCTCTCTCTCTCTCTCTCTCTCTCCACTCATTACACATGCAACTGTATTTAATTTATTTTAGTCTTCTCTCTCTCTCTCTCTCTCTCTCTCTCTCTCTCTCTCTCTCTCTCTCTCTCTCTCTCTCACCTGCTGTCATACGAGAAGGAATGCCGTGTGGATTGAAAATGATGTCTGGCATGATGCCCCGCTCAGAGAAGGGCAAATCTTCAATTGGGTAGAGGCGACTCATGATCCCCTTCTGCCCACTGCGACTGGCAAACTTGTCACCAATAATGGGATTCCTCTAAAATCCAAGGGAAGCATATGACATGAATTGTATGTCATACGTTATCTCAACAGTAATCATCATCCATTTTTCTTGAATGTCCTGCTAAAATTTAAACTCCAATGATCTTTTATGGCTAATTAATTCAACAAGATAAATCTCTCAATACTTCCTCCTTACTTCAAAAGGAGGTATGAGAGCTATAATATGAATTTCACAAATACTCCAACAGGCTCTTACTGACCTTTACTCTCACAGAGATGCTGACACGCTGGCATTCTCCTAGAATGAGGCTGGCTGACATGATGGCACACTTGTCTACCACACAGTCCTCCCCCTTGTATGTTGTGGTGCGGTACTTGTGCTGGTTCAGGTCATATACACTGCAGAATTGGTGAGGTGTTAGTGAGGCTAAGCTCCATTCAGACTACAGAGGGAATTTTACATTCTTATATACCATATATATACCAGACTATAAGAAGAGATTTTTTGCCAAATTTAAGGCTTCTAAATCTACAGGTTGTCTTATACACCAAGAATAAAATACAAATCTATAACTCCACGATGAATATTCAGTGCCACTGTACCTTGGAATTCATTCTGCAGCCACACACATGTATGCATAATATATATGTATATATATATATATATATATATATATATATATATATATATATATATATATATATATATATATATATATATATATATATATATATATATATATATGTATATATATTACACAAAGAGGCATGCGGGCTGACAGGCGCCCAGCCTGCCAAATTACAACAATCAGCTGCCTATTCACAGAAATCATGATGCCAATAATATAGTATCTCAAGATATATTTGACATGCTTGCTGTATAAAATGAAGATGATTTTGAAGGTTTTTAATTAAATATATATGTTTTGAATGTTTGAGGCAATTGTTGGAACAAGGTATTAGTCATCTCGGCATGGCATTGCTGGTGTTTATTATAATGTTTCTTTATGTTTTAAAAATTCAGAGTATTGTTTAGTAAAAGTAATATATGTACAATATGTAGTTTTTTAATTCCTTTAACTTCTTACATCCTGAGCTACTAGTGTTGGGGCAGCAGTAAACCAGTGTATGACGCAATCCATTATCCTTCGGTCAACCATGTAAGCAAATGCACCCTACACTGTTTAAGGTGTGCGGGGGGGGGGGGGGGGTCGTCTAATATAGCGATAATAGCTTAAAACCAATTTTTTCCCTCAGAAATTGGGGGCTGTCTTATATAACAAGTCACCTTATAGTCCGGTCTATATGGTATTCTATTCACTCTAATGTAAAAATTTCTTGCTATCCTTCTTGACATACTGAAGAGAGAGTAAATGAGAGATTTGGTCTTAACTATTAGATTGATATATAAAACTCTATATTCTCAGCTTATAATGTTATGATTGGTACAGCTTGGCTACAACAAAAATAGTACGAATGTGTATAATAGCCCAGCAATTTCACACACAATGGCCTAGACAAAGCACCACACACTCATATCCACATAATTCACACTCTTAGCCCTGTCAGCCCCTGGCGGAAAGGGATAGTCTCTGTGGCAAAGGCTAAGAATGCTGCCACTGTATTCCCTGCATGTCATAAGAAGTGACTAAGAGAGAATAAGGGGGCTAGGAACTTCTTATCTTTGTAGTGTCCAATGAATAAAAGCAAAACATGCTAAAGATAAACATATAATAATTTGAAGGATATGTTTCATCCATTGATATGAATATCTAAAAGACAGCCTGTCTGTCTGTCTCTGCTTTGTACCAATAGTATGGGTCCCCTTCTGTGAGTTGTGTCCCAGGGTAAGGCAGACCACTGCTATCCAGGAAGTTCTTCTGTATGGCATCGGTTGGGTTTCTTCGGAAGACAAAATTGTTCTGAAAGAAAGTCAATACAACAGTATAGTACAAACACACATTAATACTATTTCTGTTGTAGCCTAGCTTTACAAAAATCATAATATAAGCTGAGAATATAGAGTTTTATATATCAATCTAACAGTTAAGACCAAATCTCTTATTTACTCTCTCATCACTTATGGTGACTTCCTTATATGCCTACTATACATGTGAAATAACTTGGCAGAGAAATCCAATACATAAAGATCCACGATAATCAAATAAAGCCTCTTCTATTTATAACAATCTATTGGGTTCACGCTTAGATCCCACTACATGTACTGCTCTATTTTCACTTTACAACCGATGATCTCACAAGCTGGATTCAAGCAACATCATTTGCAACTTCAATCTTATTTCACTCCCTGACAATACTAGAAAAAGAAATATAGAAACACCCACAGTCACTAAGACAAATGGACTGAGAAACAAACATGTAAAAATATATCAAAAACCTTCAGATGACTCACCTCACCCAATTTAATTTTTCTTCCAGAAAGACCTTCCAGCAAAGTGAGGTCAACAATCTCTGTCTTGTAGATCTGTCCGTGTGCCAAGCCTCGCTCCATGGAACACTTGTTGAGCACCATTGCATCCTCCATGTCATAACCCTGCCGTGAAAAATGGCTCTCTTATTAGAAGAATGGAGATTGTTTTCACTGAGTCTAAAACTGTCTAAAACTTCTGTCTGTCTATCTATATACCAGACCAGCAATCCCTCGCGTGTGGTCCAGACATAGTACTACACTCTCCTACACATGTCATTCACACTTAGCCCTACCAGACCCTAGTGGAAAAGGATAGTCTTGTGGATAATCCTACTACACCCACTTATGACATAGGCATAGCACAGCTGGCCAAATACTTCCAAAGCAAGACCTAACCCCTGCCCATTCACAGTGCCTAAAATTTGATGTATTACTGTCACATTATTTGAAGACTGATAAAATGAAGCAGTCATCATTCTATTAGTGTGTCATCAGTCACTTTACATCCAATTATAACAAAGAGAGAGAGAGAGAGAGAGAGAGAGAGAGAGAGAGAGAGAGAGAGAGGAGAGAGAGAGAGAGAGAGAGAGAGAGAGAGAGAGAGAGAGAGAGAGAGAGAGAGAGAGAGAGAGAGAGAGAGAGAGAGAGAGAGAGAGAGAGAGAGAGAGAGAGAGAGAGAGAGAGAGAGAGAGAGAGAGAGAGAGAGAGAGAGAGAGAGAGAGAGAGAGAGAGAGAGTGTGTTCAGAAATCTCCCTCTTGAAAGAGTTCCAGTCATAGGAAGGAGGAAGTACAGAAGCAGGCAGGAAGTTCCGGAGTTTACCAGAAAAGGGGATGAATGATTGAGAATGCTGGTTAATTCTTGCATTAGTGAGGTGGACAGCATAGGGGTTGAGTGAAAGAAGAGTCTTGTACAACAAGGCTTTAGGAAGAGGGGAGGCATGCAGTTAGCAAGTTCAGATGAGCAGTTAGTGTGAAAATAGCAGTAGAAGACAGCAAGAGATGTGACAAAGCAGCAATGAGAAAGAGGCTGACAACAGTCAATTAAGGGAGAGAAACTGATATAATGAAAACCTGATTCCGCCCTGTTTAAAAGAGCAGTATGGGTGAAACACCACCACACATGTGAAGCATATTCCATATAAGGATGGATAATGCCCCTGTATAGAGTTGGCCACTGGTGAGGGTCAAGAAAAACTGATGGAGATGACTCAGAATGTCTAACGTCGTAGAGGTTGTTTTAGCTGGAGATGAGATATGAAGTTTCCAGTTTAAATTATGAGTAAAGGACAGACTGAAGACGTTCAATGTAAAAGAGGAGAACAGTTGAGTGTCAATGAAGAAGGGATAGTTATCTAGAGGGTTGTGTTGAAATGATAGATGAAGGAATTGATAGATGAAGGAATTGAGTTTTTGAGACAATGAACAATACTAAGTTTGCTCTGCCCCAATCTGAAATTTTAGAGATACCAGAAATCAGGCATTTTGTGGCTTCCCTGTGGGAACTGCTTACTTCCTGAAGGGTTGGATGTCTACGAAAAGATGTGGAAAAGTGCAGGGAGGTATCATCAGTGCAGGAGTGGATAGGACAAGAAGTCTAGTTTTAAATCATTGATGATGATAGAAAGAGACTGAGTGACAGGGCAGAACCCTAAGGAACACCACTGTTTATAAACTTCAGAGAAGAACAGTGACTGTCTACTACAGCAGCAATAGAATGGTCAGAAAGGAAACCTGAGATGGAACTACAGAAAGAAGAATAGAAGCTGTAGGAGGTTAGTTTGGAAGTCAAAGGTTTGTGCCAGACTCTATCAAAAACTTTTGATATGTTTAAGGCAACAGCAAAAGTTTCACCAAAATCTCTAAAAGATGACCGAGACTCAGTAAGGAAAGCCAGATCACCAGTAAAGTAGCCTCAACAAAACCAATACTGATGATCAGATTGAAGGTTGTGAAGTGATAGATGTTTAAGAATCTTCCTGTTGAGGATAAATTAGAGACAGGAAATTAAAAGCAATAGGACAGTAGTTTGAAGGATGAGAGTGGTCACCATTTTAGGAACAAGCTGAATGTAGGCAAACTTACAGCTGGAAAGATATTGATAGACAGAGTTGAGTTTGACTAAGCAAGGTGCAAGCACGAAGGCACTATTTTGGAGAACAATAGGAGGGACCCCATCATGTCCATAAACCTTCCAAGGGTTAAGGCCAATGAAGGATCTTAATAGGTAGCATGAAGTAGTCGGAGGTTGGTGGAGATAGAGAAACAAGTCCTTAATTGTCCAAAGTGGAGTTTTTAGCAAAAAGTTTGAGCAAAGAGTTCAGCTTTAGAAATAGATGAGATAGCAATGGTGCCATCAGGTTGAAGTAAAAGAGGGAAAGATGAAGAAGCAGTTATTGGAGATGTTTTTGGCTAGGTGCCAAAACTCACATGGAGAGTTAGATCTTGAAAGATTTTGACACTTTCAGTTAATGAAGGAGTTTTTGGCTAGTTGGAGAACAGACTTGGCATGGTTCCAGGCAGAAATATAAAGTACATGAGATTCAGGTGATGGAAGGCTCAGGTACCTTTTGTGGGCCATCTCTCTATCACATATAACATGAGAACAAACTGTTAAACCAGGGTTTGGAAGGTTTAGGTCAAAAGAAAGATTGGGGAATATATGCCTTTATGCCAAACACTATCACCTCTATTATGTGCTCAGCACACAGAGACAGGTCTCTGACATGAAGGCAGTAGTCATTCCAAGGAAAATCAGAATACCTTCTCAGGTCCCCCAATTAGCAGAGACAAAATGCCAGAGGCACCTCTGCTTTTGGGGATCCCAAGGAGGGATTGGAATGATAGGACAAGATAGAGATATGATATTGCGATCAGAGGAGCCCAACAGAGAAGATAAAGTAACAGCATAAGCAGGATTAGAGGTGAGGAAATGGTTAAGAATGTTGGGCATATTTCCAAGATGATCAGGAATAGTTGCTCTAGGTCATGAAGGATAGCAGAGTTCAAAGGCTAGTTCACCAGGATGGTCAGTTAACGGAGAGGAAAGCCAAAGTTGGTGGTGAGCCATTAAGTCTCCAAGAATGAAGATCTCTGTGAAAGGAAAAAATCAGGATGTGTTCCACTTTGGAATTCAAGTAGTCAGAGAATTTTTTAACTCTCACCTAACTCAGAGGAGTTAGGTGAGAGGTATACAGCACATATAAATTTAGTTTGAGAGTGACTCTGTGGTCATAGCCAGATGGTGGGTAATTCGGAAGATTCAAGAGTGTGGGCACAAGAGCAGGTTAAGTCATTGCACACACAGAAGCAACATCCAGCTTTGGAATGAAAATGAGGATAAAGCAGGAGGGAACAGAGAAGGGGCTACTGTCAATTGCCTCAGGCACCTGTGTTTTAGTGAGGGAAAAAGATGAGGTTCAGTGGAAGAGAGGTGGTGTCCTTAAGATTGAAAATTAGATCCAAGGCTACAAATCTTGCAGAAGTTAATAAAGAAAAAGTCGATACCAGAAGAGTAGTCTGACTTGGGGATATTTGTAGTCCCCTCCCCAGATGGAGACTCTGAGGGTGATGTAGGAGCCGTTACACTGAATTATGAGTGAAGGATGTGTGTAATTCAGTGCATGTAGTTTTATGTGAAGGAAGAGTTTAGTTTAGAGGGCAGGCTGTGACCATCCTCTTGTGTTGTGAGACACAAAGGGAAATGCTCAGTGAGGTCAAAGCTGGGTTACTGATGAGTTCACAGTGCTTCGGACCTCAATGGGAGTAATTATCATTTTGGCGGGTGTTTACTGCTTCCTCCCCCTAGTCAGGGTTGAAAATCATAAAAAATAAATAAAAAATAAAAATAAAAATAAAGAAACAAACAAATAAATAAATAAATAAATAAGTAAATAAATAAATAAATGAATGAATATACTCATTTGATTGAAATAGGATTTTTAAAATCTAAATAGATTTTTTTATTTATTTATTTTTTTTGCATTAATCTTTGTTTGTTTGCACTGATTATTTGTTTCAGTCTCATGAGGTCATTTCCTTATATCAAACTTGGCCAATGTTAAATTAAATCATAGTTTAATAAACACTACCCAACATGAGTTTTCACATGAAAATCATGAGTAGGACTAATAGTTTGATCAGATCTGTTATGTTAAAATAACTAACTTTGAATTAAAAAAAGAATTAAGCTCATTAAACTTCATAATTACATTTATTGTTATTATCAACAAAAGACCTTACTTTCTTTTTTTTATTATCTGAATATTTTTTCTTGAGATGGCAATGATTCACTGGTGCCTGACATACTGCAGGACCAGTACAGGATCAGTACACTTGATACTTTTCCTGTGCAACTGCTTCACATGTTCTTCCTTCTCTTTGTGTGTGTATCTATCTATCTATCTATCTATCTATCTATCTATCTATCTATATATATATATATCTATATATATATATATATATATATATATATATATATATATATATATATATATATATATATATATATATATATATATATATATATATATATATATATATTATCATGACCACAATTTCCAGACCCTTCACAAAGCTGCCACACCTGGAGTAGCTTCCCTAAACCACCTCTTACGTGGACTCAGTGCAGGGCTCAAATGCAGACTCAAATTGTGACTCCTACACCCTTTCCAAAACGTTCATAATGCCAGGTCACACTAATTGAGGTTGTCAGTCTGTTTTACCTACCTACAGACAAGGGAAATACTCTAACAACAACTAACTCCCACAGCTGTGAAAGGATCAGCAACCACGTCTAAGGAGAAATAAATATAACAGGCAATAACATATATATGGTTGAGGTATAAAACCCCGCTGGGCAACTGCCCTTGTAACAAATCTTCCCACTGTCCAACAGCATGTTATAACTTCAAGCCGAGTAGTGTTGTTCACTGCCTCCTGGATGGCAGGCCTTGTCAAGAACTGAAGAGGGAGCAAAGTCCACTACGCAGCTAATTAATTAAGTTCTCTGTGGCTGATCAGCTTCAGCCAACAGTAACATTTAACACAAGCTCATTAACAAGAGACACAACTACAAACAAGTGCCCACAAACATACAGGAGGCTCATTCACTGCTCACTGTACAAAAACTCAGCCCGCACACACACACAGCCAAGGAGTCACTTCCCTGGGTAATAAGTGTGTTATATATAAGTACCCTCCTTGGCAGGCTACTATGAAGTCTCCTATATTATATAAGCAGGCTGGGGAATACAGCTGGTAATGACTCACTTATCCCCTTAAAGCAACTGACCTGACTACCTGTTATCCCATCTCAGTCTCCATCATATATTAATGCCTGTCTCAATATGTCTGCTCTGTCTAAGCGCTGGGTAGTGACTGACTGTGGGAAAGTGTGCCAAACACTCTCTCACTCTGCTAAAAGCGGGGTTGTGATGTACAAGAGAGGGGGGGATGGGGTGGTGACATACATACACACATACACCCACATGCTTGTGTGCCGCTCTCTCTGCTCCCCATGCTGGCTTACACAAATAAAACACATTACTTCTGAAAATTCTAATGATCAAACTAGGAGGGCTAGATGAATACTGATTAACTCACTGTCAACAGCAACTCTTCTACTAAATAAATTAAATGGACAAGGGGAAGTAGGAAAATTTACATGGGAAATATGAAAGCCTGCGTGAATAAATATTATACTACAAGCTTCAGGCTAGGTAGGGTATGTGTTTGGGATGCGTCCAAGCCTCATCCCCAACCTGTCTCTCTTCTCTTCTCATTTCTCTCTCTCTCCCCTTTCTTCATTATTCTTCTTTCATTCGTTCTTATTTCTTTCTTGACTTTATATCATGTTATCTTGCTGCACACAACAATATAATATAATATAATATATATATATATATATATATATATATATATATATATATATATATATATATATATATATATATATATATATATATATATATATATATAATATAGATAGATAGATAGATAGATAGATAGGATATATAGGTAGATATTTTATTCTCAATATAACACTTAAATAATTTTTAATAGAGTAAATATATCAAACCAACCCTGCTCCTAGTTATGACTATCTTAATTTTGTTGCTTTACTGGCTTCCTCTCTGATATTTCCTTTTCAAACACATCTGTTCTTTTTCTTGGTACCAAGAGAAACAAAAGTGTGACAGTACCTAATTCCGTTATTTCCACACCATGAGAAGAAAACAGTCACACCAGCAGGAATGCTGACTTACCGTGTAGGAGATGATGGCTACTACTGCATTGAAGCCCATGCAGAACTCTTCCATGTTGATATCATCATAGTGGGCATTCCTAACCAGAGGTACCTGAAAAGTTGTTTTTTTACCATTAGTTCTTCACAATAGATATACCAGCAGTTTTAAATGTAGACTCTGCAGAAAGATCCACTTTTCCTTCCTTTCTTTTCACCTTGAGTATGTGGAAATTAATTAATTTAAATACAGTATTCCCAAGAGTTTCATGGTATCTGAGTTTCTCAATCCTTGAGTTTTATGCTGAATTCTAATGTCATATCATCCTGACTTTTGAGCATTATTTCCTTGAGTTTCACACTTTCACTGTTTATGGGTCACACATATTTCCATGTACAGTTCACATACCTGAACATACAAATTCTTTATAAGAAACTACTTATTAGCCAGAAGACTAGTCATGTTGGTTTGCATGTGAGAGAAGGAGAGAAGAAAGCTAGTGACAGAGCTGGTGAAAAAAAACACACAAACAAATGAGAGGTGTCTCCCTACTGTGGTGGATGTGATGGCACTGTATTGCTGCATCATGCCAGATGTGAGGACAAGGCACACACACTCACAAAGTTTTAGATGCAATGATGTTGTACTGCTGTGTTACACCCAATGTAAAGACAAAACACACACACACACACACACACACACACACACACACACACACACACACACACACACACACACACACACACACAGTTTTAGATGTGATGGCACTGCACTACTTCATGCCAGATGTGAGGACAAAACACACACTCACAGTGATCTAGACCATGCAGCTGGAATAATTAAATGTTTTTCCACTGTTTTCAATACACCAAGTTCTGTGATCCTTGAATTCAGTGATATGCGTTTGGAAATGAGCAAGTGCGAAAGTTGAGAGGGCACTGTAATCAAATCAATATTCTCTATATAAGTATGTACATGAGTAATTAGGTAATAGACATAAAGCTGCACTTATTCATAAATTAGACAAGAAGCAAATCTTATGAGCAAATGTAAGTTACTTGAGCCTTACCTGAGGGTACTGGAGTCTGTAGGCCTTACCGGTGGTCTGGGCTGAGTAATTGTGGAAAGGTGTACCCATTGTCTGCTTACCCATCTGCATGTAACAAAGTGATAACAATGTTTTATATGTCAGGGATGGAATATTTATTTTAAAATGTTTACTGCATACTGTTCTATCTGCACTGTTTTTACATGTTTTTATTTGTTTTTTTTTTGTTTTAGCCTCTCTGTATCTATGTGCATGTCTCTCGCTTCACCCACCTGGCATTGGTACATGTTGCGGGGAATTGGGTTGCAGTCTGAGAAAGGCACCAGCTTGCCAATGTTACTGAAAATTGCTGTCTTGTCAACCTCAAGATGGGTATGGACCTGCAGATAACAAATGTTATTAAGAAAAAAAAAAAAAAAAAAAAAAGTATACAATGAAATGTGTTTTACTATAACTCATTTTCACCTCCATATGAGCCTGTATTGGTCAAGAATTCTTCAAGATATTAGTGATAGTGGCATTTAAACAGCTGTAAGTGATGAAACACAGCACATTGAGAGGATCAAGGCATCTATAGAGAATAATTGAGATGATAAGAAAGATATAAGTGAAATATACTGTGACCTTTTGAAGCTGATGCCCTGGAAAGTGGGAGGTGTGTGTGAGTGGGAGGTTACAGTGTTGAAGATTGAGTGAGAAAGAAAGAACCACAGCTTCCATTCTGTGGAAATTTTTCTCTCTCTCTCTCTCTCTCTCTCTCTCTCTCTCTCTCTCTCTCTCTCTCTCTCTCTCTCTCTCTCTCTCTCTCTCTCTCTCTTCCACATCCAATTCTCTCACTCTACAGGGTCTTTCATGTCACCTGACTCCTTTCTAGATGCTGAAATCTAATTTCTTATACTTCACAACTTAGCCTGGTTAATAATATGTCTAGAAAAAAATATACATACATAACATCCCCATGAGACTCACCCCTTCTTCTATTTCCTCTGGAGAGACAGCCACAGTGAGGTACAGCTGCTCCAGGGACCCTATGTACTCTATGGTGCGGGTGTCAAGGTTGATCACTGGCCGCATCATTCGACTCAGACCCGTCGCTAGGAACAGACCAGGGTACTGGCCACCGTATTTCCTCTCTGGGATGAGCACAATCTCAGTGTACTTGAAGATCTGAGGCAGAACAGAGAGCAGTGTAAGCATAATAAAAACACTGATGAGCATGACCTTGAAGATATAAGGTAGAAAAGAATGTGTAAGAATAATAAAAGGACTAATGAGCATGATTTTAATGTGCTTGAAGATTTGAGGTGGAACAGACAGCAGTGTAAGCACAATTAGCTTAATGTACTTCAAGATCTGAAGAACTAGCATCATTTTGAGTGGAATAAAGTGATGCTGAATATGATTTTAAGATAATCAAGGATTTAAAGGGCATAATTCATCTGCAAATTGCAAATCAAGTGTGTGTGAGTGTGATTTTGTCTGGGCCACCCCATGTGGGATTAGTGGCCTGGTATTTAGATAGATATATAGACATACTAAATGATGACCTGAAACAGAATAAGCATGTTCCTTCTTACCTCTCCCCGAGTCTTCATGACTCTCAACTTATTTGCAAATTTCTGTGCCTCAGTCTTCCTGATGAAGCCCACCAGGCTGCCATCCAGCATCACCTCCAGACACTGGGCATGTGGCACGGGTTGGGTGGAGTGCAAGGGAGTCATGCCCAGCTTGGTGAGGGCCTGGTGCAAGGCCTGTGGGTTCTCTGGCATCTCGTTCAATACAATGCAGTTCTTTGCCAGGTGGTTGAGGAGTCCACACGGCGCTCCATCCGGGGTGTGCACAGGACAAATAAAGCCTGTAGAGATGTCAATGACATTGTTATTTTCATCATTACAGAATACAGTTATGACCCTCATTAAAAGAAAAAGATTCTAATTATGAATCCACCTTTATATCGTCTTTGAAGTAGTTATCATCACCAGTAGTAGTAGTGATACGTTCTGTACCAAACACATAAATAAATTAGAGACACAACATATTATCTTGTAAAATGCATCTAACATTTGCTCCAATCCTATTGCTCTCAACAACTTACTCTCCTACAACACAAATGCTACATGCAACCTACAGAAAAATAAGAATTACAACACTAAGATCATCCTGACAGTGAGACGTGGAGTGTGTAGTGATGGTAGAAATCTCACCCCATGCTTCTCCTGTCAGTCTTCGAGGTTCCACAGTCTTCATGTCCACAAAAAATGCTCCCCTATGAATGGCGCGGAGGTGGGACAGGTCACGCATTCGATTCAGGTGGTCAAACACAACAGTCAATCCTAAGGGAGAATCAAATCAATGTTGTATGATAAGCCCTTAGATGTTAAAAATAGGAACAAAACTATACACATGGAGCATGCCATCAAAGGGGTTATGTGTGACACTCTTTATGGCTCAAATAATCTTAATTCATATAAAATCAAATTAGTGTAACAGTTTTTTGTGCACAGCACACCATCCTTCTCCTTTTTGGCCACTAATAGTGTGAATGCTAGCCACTGGATGATATCACCCTCAATGGTTTTCTTTGGCAAAATTTCCTTTTAGGTAAAACACAGAAATGTACCCATATTTGTTGACAGTGAACTTTACACTACCGAATGATAAAAAACAATCAAGGCTTTTTTTTACAATCTGATGCCACTGATACATGATGCTACATACAGTGATCTGCAGACTACGGTTCATCCTAAAATCAGTAAGGACATTACTACTTCAATTTTCAGTGTTGTACAATCAGACTTGTATAATGAGCCCAAGTTTACCTGTATGCTGCATGAGGCCACAGCCACTCCTGGAGTAAAGGGCTCCTGTGGCAATAAAACTTTGGAAAGCACTGCCTGTACCTTTGGCTTTGCTTGCAGCTCTCTTTATATCATCTGAAAGTAAGAGTAATTTCAATTAGGGAATAGCTAAAGCTGTTCTGGAACAATAATATGGAGAGCACTGTATATTCAGTTTTCTGGTAACGTCTCTCCATATTGCCTATCTTTATAATCACTATGACTGTCTGTCTGTCTCTTGGTTTCTCAAGACTCACTTTCTTGAACCACCCAATTGCCAGTTTCTTTCTTGTCCTTGATTTGTAAGAACCACTTGATAGCTATCATCAGTTCCACCATTTTCTCCTTCAGGTACTGCAAACATGTGTGGCCGCCCAGTGTCACCTCCTGCATGCTTACTGAGTCCACTGATTCCATCTTGCACTCCCCTCCTACATAGGAATAGAGTTTCCTTGCCATCAAGCAGAGTGTGTCAAATTTTTCTCTGTTTGTCTTGAGGTGGATGAGTACATGATATCTGAAGAAAAGTAGCAACTCATTATTTATCACTGAACTGAAATAGAGGAAGGTCAAGTTCCCTACACTGCTGAAAAGAAGAGGAAGTGGAGATTTAAGCATGATATCTATGTAGGAGATCTGAAAAGGGTCAATAAAGGATCTTGAAATGGTGGATAGTAAGAGAAAAGGCATGTATACAAAATAAAAGCTATACATTTTTAAATAAAGAAATTGAAAATACCCCCCCAAAAAACACTGATATACAAAATTAAACTAAAACAAAAATAGTATGACCAAAAAAATAATTGAGTTTACAGCTAAGAAAGGAAAATATACAGATAGAGCAAAAAAAAGCTTAGATCACATTGTAGGTGCTATATCTTGCCAAATATGATTATGGAAATTTACGCTTTCAATCACACAACACACACACACACACACACTCACTTCATCAGGTATGAACAAACTTCAGCATCTGTGTACCACTCAGGCAAGGTTTGTGTTAGTCGATGGCGAAATGACTTGCCAATATATTCTTTACACATCTCGTGAGAATAGATGTCTTCATCCTGTAGTCTCCCCAGCATAGCTTTAATCTGCCTGCAATAATACAAATAAAGAATAGTAACCTGAAAATCAGAACACCTGCATCTGTGAATTCAGCATCCTTGAACTTTTAATACATATGAAATGGTAAAATTGATGAGCATTTCCTGGCAAAATACAGTGGTACCTCAGTACATGTCTGCTTTGGAATAAGTCCAACTTGGTATAAGTCCTGTTTGGGCACAAAAAAAATTGCTTAGTGTGTGACCTTTGTTTGGAACATGACTCGCATGCTAGAACTTGTATGGTCAAAATGAGTCACCACGTGCTACCCTTGTTTATCTCTCTCGAGACAAATTCATGACTGCCCACAAGCATGAGTATGCCCGTTGCTACCATTCAGTGAACAACCCAGGCTATAACTCTGAACTTTCATGTGATTTTGTTTTTTGCGTAAATTTTTAGTAAATGAATTCTGAGAAAGTTAATAACACTCCTTCCAAGCATTAACAGCTCTTCCTCCCTTCTCAGCACCATCCTAGTAGGTGCTTGACTCTTCTCAGTAAGGTAAAGTGAGGTTAAATTTTCATTTATTTCATCTAACTGCTTTTGTATTTACTGTATCTGATGGCATATAAAACACCTTTTTTTCATAAAAATGGCTCAAAAATCACTCTGTGTCTTATATGCGAATGTGAAGCCTCCTGTAGATTTCATTTTGAAATTTCCTTCATCCTGACACCTGATGATTTACACCACCATAGTGTAAGCAAGGATGCTATATCATATTTTCAACCATAATATGATGTAAAGAAATGTTGAAAATGAAAACATGGCCCTGTTCAGTGATGCACCAAGTGTGTTGTTAACAGCTTGGCAGCTGGGCTGCATTCTTTGCCTTCCTCTGTAACTCTGTTTTACTACTGCAGTCATGTAGGATATTTTTACTAGTGTGATTACTTGCTTTTTGTTCAGCTGTACTGCTAGCTTGCTTTAAACATTACATGCTTAAATACATAAAAAAATTTTTTTCCTGAATATGCCCTGCTGAAATGGGGGTGCATCTTATATGCCTATGTGTCTTATATGCCATCAAATACGATAAGTACTTTAGTATCAAGCAGTGTTTAAATTATTTTATGCAACCCTATCAATGTACTGTATAATATGCCAATAACAATAGGATTTTTTTTTCTTGGGAATGGATTAATCATTTTCCCTTGATTTCTTATGGGAAAAATTTATTTGGTATATATCCAGTTTAGTATAAGTCCAAGGATCTGGAATGAATTAAGGATATATACCAAGGTACCACTGTTCCTCACATCTACAATGTGTGTGTGTAACTTGGTGCACAATGATGAAATGATACGTTGAGCAGTCTGAAAACACAATAACACTGAACATAAGAACATACCTATGAAAACAAGGGAAGCTGCAAGAAGCCATCAGGCTTAACTGTGGTAGTCCCAACAGCTTATGTACTCACTCTGAGAAATAGGCATCCTTTTCCCGGCCTTGGATGAGGAAGTGGTAAATCTGTCGGTCAGTGTAATCCATGAGAGCTTTGAGGCACATCACGAGAGGTATGAAGAACATTTCACGATGCAAAACAAACTCCAACTTAGCTTCTCCTGTGCTGAGGTAGTGAAGAACATTGATGCTGGAAACCTGAAAAAAACAATGATACCAAGAGTAGTAATCACTTACTGTACACCTATTTATGTATACCTACATAGACGGCTGCATTTCTATTGATAACGGAGACAAGACATCATGCCATGTCTCAATGCAATAATGAACATAAAGAGAAGTCTTACTCTAAGAAACTTTGTCATCATTATATTAAATGCCCCTTGTGCTCACCTGGTCATCCTTAACACAGCGGATCATGACTCCTTTCTCAGTGAACCCAGAGTCTCTCCGTCTCCACGAGTCTCTGGTCAAGGCCACAGGAAAGTTACGTCTATTACACATCAATAACCTGAAATGTGAGGTGAGTTTTGGGTTTGAGGTGGCCACTTCAGGTAATACTGATCATCAAGAGCTCTGCATGGAATGCTTAGTTTCATGACTATTTCAATTCTAAAGTAGTATGAAGTGATACAAGAAATATCTGCAAAATTTGAAGATCATACAACATTGAAATCACTTGCCAAGATTTCAGCAAATTGAAATCTACATTTGGAAACTGTAACAGGTATTCTTAGTTGAAAAGTATCATAGCACTACATAAATAAAAATAAGAAGGGAGTTGCACCTGAGGACTCTGCAAGAACCATTGATGATGAAGTAACCCCCTGTTTCGTTGACCAGCTCCCCATGCTCCACCAGCTGCTTGGGACTTAGGCCATTCAGGTGACAGTTATTGGACTGAAACAAAGATCATATTAGATTTTAAAGCAACTGACAAAAATCAAGAAAATGTCCATGAAGTAATAAAAAAAGTGAGGCGTGTGCCTCCTTGGACCACTGGAGGCAGTGGTGGCAATCTGGGAGGCCTAAGCCTCTCATAAGAATAGCAGATGCTTTCACTACAGCGGCCGCACCCCCCACCACTGCCACCACTACCACTGCCACAACCTCAGGTAGCACCAACACCACCAATAACAATAGCAGCAGCAACAGTAACAACAACAGCAGCAGCAACAACAATAGTTGTAGTAGTAACAGCAGCAGTACTACCAGCAGCAACAACAGCTGGTAGTACTAACTGGTAGACAATAACGTGTCTCGCCTCACCACCACACCTCACTCCCAAGCCAATGCGAGGAAGCAAGGGAACAGATGCCCCAGCTGTCACCTGACTGTGGTCTCCGCCAATGTGAGAGGACTTCGCAACACTGTGGGTGACCTTAGCCACAATTTCATGCTGAGACATAGTGCTGACATTGTTGCAGTGACAGAAACGTGGCTGAGTGACGAGGTGGAGCCAACATTCGGCAAAGTATCAGGCTAATCCCTCTGGGTGGGGATGGACCGAGAAAATAGAGCAGGCAGAGGTGTTGCTGCCTGTTTTAAGGACGGCCTCCAAACGCAGGAACTTGAGGTAGCCGTGCCACACCTGATGGAGGCACTATTCTTCAGGGTGGTACTTGCAGACAACAGTGGGCTTCTCCTCTGTGTCATGTACTGCCCCCCAAGACAAGGACGAGCTCCCCCCAGACTTCCTGACAGAGGAACTTGACACCCTGCTCCAGCATCACAAGTGTTCCCATATGATGATAGTGGGAGACCTGAACTTCCACATGGAGCAGGATGCCTTCAGTAATCTCCTGGCTGTTCAGGGCCTGACCAACCATGTCACCTTCCCTACACACGAGTGGGGAGGGCTGCTGGATCCTGTGGTGACAGACCTACCTGAAGCCAGCATCAGCTGCTAGCAGCTAGGACCAGTGGGCAGCTCAGACCACTTTGCCGTGCTGTCTCGGGTCAAGCTGCAAACGGCGAGGGAAGACGCTATCCCGCATACCGTCTGGCTTTTGGAACAGGGCGGACTGGCCATCCATGAAGCAGGACATGGAGAACACAGAATGGGAGGCCCTTCTAATGGGAGACGCTGAGAGCAAGGCACGCGCCCTCACCACCAGGCTCCTTGCCCTCCAACAGCAGCATGTGCCCAGCCGAGTATATCTCTCCAGGCCTTGTGATCCCACCTGGTTTGGTTTTCGCTGCAGAGCATCTGCCAAGGCCAAGCATGCTGCCTGGGTGAGGTACAAGCGACACCTGTCACGCAGGAACAAGATGCTGCACTGGGAGGTGTGTAAGAGGATGATGTCCATCTGCAGATGGGCGAGGAATCAGCTAAGGGAGGACAGAAGGTGAAAGCTCAGTGGCCCAGGTGTTGGCAACAAGACCTGGTGGAATCTGGTGAAGGAGCAGCAAGGAGCATGTCACCGCGAGACTCTTCCTCCACTCACCAGACCTAACGGATCCACTGTCACGAGCAGTGCAGACAAGGCCACACTCCTTGCTGAGCTTTTTACCAACAAGATGAAGGTTGATGACCCGGCATGACCTGTACCACAGCTAGCCCTGGAAACTGATTGCACTGTCACCCCTGTCTTGGTGACGGCAGAGCAGGTTGAGCGGCTACTCGGTGAGGTGGATGTGGGTAAAGCCACAGGCCCAGATGACATCAACCCAAGGCTCCTCAAGCACTGTGCTAGAAAGCTGTCAGCTCCTCTCACCATCCTCTTCATATCTTGCCTGAGGGAGAAGAAGTGGCCCTCAGTATGGAAGGAAGCGTGTGTGGTCCCGGTCCACAAGAAAAACTCAAGGTCTGACCCCAGCAACTACAGACCCATCTCCCAGCTCTCAGTAGTGGGCAAGCTGCTGGAGCAAATAGTGTCTGCTGTCATCTGCCAACACCTGAGCGAGAACCACCTCCTCTCAGACAGACAGTTTGGCTTCAGGCCTGGCTGATCCACCACAGACATCCTCATTCTCTCCAAGGACTGGCAAGATGCCCTGGAAGAAGGCCTGACACCCTTGTGGTGGCCCTGGACATTGCTGGGGCTTTCGACAGGGTCTGGCACATGGGGCTCATTGAAAAGCTTCGAGCCAAGGGTATCCAAGGTGACCTGCTAGTGCTGCTCGAAGATTACATCCAGAGTAGGACCCTTCAGGTAGTAGTCAACAGGCAGTCATCAAGGCCTTCACCTGTCCAGGCCTCAGTCCCACAAGGCTCTTGGGCCCAGTCCTATGGAACATATACATCAACGACCTCCTTCGGCAGCTGTCATCTGTGGTAGCATACGCCGACGACTGCACACTCTCCTGCTCCTATTGCTGCCTCGACAGTCAGCGTACTGTCACTGAGCTGAACAGGCAGCTCAGACTGGTGGAGCAGTGGGGAAAGATGTGGCAGGTTAACTTCGCTCCTGAGAAGACACAGGCGATGGTCATCTCGCCCAGGTCCCCAGGTACCTCACACACAGTCTCAGAACAGATGCGTTTTGGAGGCAAGCGCCTGCCACTCCAGGATTACCGTATTTTACGGCTTATAAGACGCTGCACCATGGAAGACGCACCCTAATATTTGAAAGAGATTTCTAAGAAAAAATTATTCTCATACAAGAACACATTCACCATAACTTTTCTGCTTTCTAGCATTAATGATAAATTGATGGAAGTTCATTATTTTCTGTTCATATTCCTCGGGCATCTTTTGTGATATTTTAGTCCTTGTTCGCAAGCTTAACCCGTTCTGCTTCATGAAGTGAAAACACCAAGACACAGTGCCCTTGAAGTCTTCTACTCCCATGTCTGTTGCAAGTTTTCTTGCTTCTATGATCATCATTTTTGTTGTAACTGCAATCCCCAAGTTTCTGTGTTCTATTATCCACATGCACAAGTCTTTTTCTAACTGTGGCCATTTTGCTGGTACTTGACGTAAACTGTGCTTCGCCTTGTTTCCAGTTTCTCTCAATTCTTCTTCTTGTTTCCTCCACTGCCTAATAATTTTTTCAGTAGGTGGTGGTCCAAAGTGTCTTTCTGCAGCTCTGTTTCCATGTTCTTTGGCATACTGTACAACTTGTAGCTTGTATGCAATACAGTAAAATCCCTCTCATCCGGCATTCGAGTATCCGGCAGCTTCAAGTATCCGGCACATTTTTCCCCAAGCCTTAAAATCAATAAAAAATCAATGTGTACTCATAAAATCGATTAAAATTCCCGCGCGAGGCATACTTTGTCCCCTCGCCACCTGAGCGCACTGCTTCGCGCCACCCGCGGCCCACTGCACTGTGTTTACTCAGTGACTCAGTCCCACGTGTGCACTGTTTATCGCCTGACGCCTTCATCATGCCTAAAGTTGTAGAAAAGAGGAAGCGTGTTGTGCTTGCATTTAAGCAGATGATCAGATCAGCTGCTGATTAAGATCAGCTGATCTTTGTTATGGTAAGATGCGTGAGTGTAGGGTGGTGATTGTGGACATAATTTCACTTCTATTCAAGTATCCGGCAATATTCAAGTATCAGGCATGTCGGCGGTCCCGTTGATGCCAGATAAGAGGGATTTTACTGTAGTATAACTAAACCGTTTTGATGAAGTAGCCATGGGTGATAATTTCAGGACAAAAGTTTGTGATACGTGTGACAGCCAGGTGGCAAAAGAGTGTGAGCAAACGTTTTGTTTATGCTTTGAACATAGTGTGAGCAAACATTTTATATATTTCGAGCATAGTAAAAGCAAACGTTTTATATGATTCGAATCAAGATCAAGAGTGGGAAGGCTGCCGCCTGCCGCTGCCAGTACCATAATAAACAGAGCGTGCTACAGGGCAGAGGTTATGCTTAAGGCTAAGCTTGTGGTTCAGCTCCAGGAAGGATTATGGTATTGGAAATACTTGTAACAGCTAAGTACTGAGTTTACATCATATAAAAGGTTGAATTAAATAGTACTTAATCTAACATCATAGCGTAATGACTCATCATACAAATCCACGTCGGTATCAGTCAAGTGTACAAGCTCCCTTGAGCCTGGGTGTTGCCTCACAATACAACATTCGTCTTGGAAGACGCTCTAGTATTCTTCAGGGTATTTTTGGGAAAAAAAAAGTGTGTCTTATAAGCCGTAAAATACGGTACATCAAGATCTTGGGCGTGTCTGTGGACCGCGGCCTACACTTCGATCACCACATCGCTGTCGTCACCCACCAGACCTCTCTCCAAGTCTCTGGCCTGCACAGGATGGCAAACACCCTTGACCCACAGGGCATCCTCATGCTACACAGGGCATAGATATGCCCATGTATGGAGTATGGTGCCCTGTCCTGGATGTTGAGTGCTGCCACCCACATGCAGAGACTGGATGCTGTGCAGCAGTGAGCCCTGAGTTTGGTGGCCACTGACGAGGACCAACAGCACCCAGCACCAGTAACGTCAATGGAGCACAGGCGGGACGCGTCAGCACTAGTGATGTGCTACAAAATTCAGGTGCAGAGGGTCCCTCACCCTGACCCCCTGAGGCTGCTGCCACACACAGTGCAGAGGTGCACCAGAGCTGCGGCTAGTAGCAATGAGCTAGTGAAGGTGCTTCGGTCTCGCTCTAGCCAACACCAGCACACCTACACAGCCAGGACTTCGTGGCTGTGGAACATGTTCACAGTGGCCACGCCCCAAGTGCAAGACATGTCCACACACCTGCTGAAGCTGGCAGCCCACAGCTGGTGTAGCACGCACCTGTCCCCACTGGCGCTTTAAATTTTTATTGTATTATTGTATTAGTAATATTATCTTTATGTTGAGTATGTATAGTATTATTCCCTGTAAATAATACTATCATAGACTTTTTAAATAATTCCATACTCAACATGGAACTTTAAGCCTTTCTGTAAATATTTGTTTAAATAAAAGAGAGAGAGAGAGAGAGAGAGAGAGAGAGAGAGAGAGAGAGAGAGAGAGAGAGAGAGAGAGAGAGAGAGAGAGAGAGAGAGAGAGAGAGAGAGAGAGAGAGAGAGAGAGAGAAAATAAGTTGAACGTCCCAACACACATATTACACAGCCAGTGATAGTTTAAAGTGTCTCTTTCACCAGTCAATAAAGTCTTATTTATAGCAGCATGATTATTTATGAGTATACAAATAGTATGTATTTAGAGAAATGCAATCTTAATCACATGTCTAGGGGATGGGTGTAGGATCAATCATGCTAGTCAGTTTTATCACAAAAAGGTAACCAACATAAAGTTTTAGGCAATATGACTATAACATCTTTCAACTAATTTAAGCATTGAAAAAAAATCAAATAGAAAAAAATTCAAACCGAAAACTGAAAGATAAAATCTATAAATGAATGGTTTTTCACAGCCTTCCACTAGCGAGCAGCTCATCAGAGATATCAGTAGGAAAGTGAAGAACATGATCAGAATAAAAAGAACATAAAGCATTCCTCCAAAGCAAACAAGCACAACACTGTCCTTACCATGACCATGATGGGTATTTCCCCAAGTGTCTGCCTGTGGGTAAACGGCTGGGCACAATCAACACTCCACTCTAGGTCCACATTGACTGGTGCTGTATAGGACGCCCTGCGCTCCACACACTCCTTGGGATACAAGTTACAATCCCTGGTCTGTCCTGCACCTGGTGGGAGTCTGGGCTTGCCTATTGTGGCACCCTGTAGGAGAGACAAGAGCAGAGAGAATTAAAGATCATGATTTTAAAAAATTATGTGCAGAGAAAAATATAAAAAAGATATTAAAAATGATGTGCTTAGGAAATTAGAAATCATGATGAAAAATCATGTGTAGAGAGTAGGTATTACAAATCATGGCCAAAGAATTACATGCAGAGAAAATTAGAAATCATGATTAGAAATGATGTAAGCATAACCAGATTTACTAATAGATTTACCTAAGACTTAGCAAAAAAATAATGACTGAAAATAATTAATAAAACTGCTCTACACAAATCAAGGTAAATGATAACGTTTTCTGAACAAGTAAAGTAGCTTCAAAGAAAGAAAACAAAGAAAAGAGTCCATCTAAATCATCTATCAATCAATGCATTACTTCATTCATCTAGCAAGCAATCAGAGCAGAAAAAACTTACAGTCAGTTCAAGTTTCACTCTTGTTTTATTCTTGAGAGAGAATTCTAATGGAGGAATATCTGTGATAATTTCCTGAAGACCTCTGCCCAAGAAGAAGTTGAAGGAGTCCACATGTGGGGCTCCCAGGGACACAATTTCCTACAAAGTACCAAAAGTTAATTAACAGCCAAAACATCTTATAGTATAAACTAGAATCACCTAGTATGTTTCTTATGGGGTCCACTAAAAACAAGTAAAATAATGAACACTTGAACAATACTTCTTTTTTTTGTGTAAGAGGGACACTGGCCAAGGGCAAAATAAAGAGGCCCACTAAAGGTGTCAGTCCATATCCAGTACAGTCAAAAAGGATCATCCAGTTATGAAAAGTGTCATGAAATCTAATAGCCCATGAACACCACAAAATAGTTAGGCTTTCATCATCTTAAGGGCACAGTTTACTAAAATAACACATTACTGAAAAGTCTAGGGATGAGAAATGGCATATTTTGAAAATGGGACATTTCTAACCAATCTAACCTAGCCTAATCTAATCAGAGAGGGCTTTGACCCCCTCCAGACAAAGCTCACAAAATAAGATGTACAGATCCCTGTACATCTTACTGTATCACAGGAAAAATTCGAGTAGACACAAATCACAATCAGTGCACCTGCCTGACGCCATGATGAAGGTAGAACTGACGTGGCAGCACCTGTTGCCTTCCCTAGCCTCCTGGAGGGTCGGGGACTAATTTCAAACTACACAGGCCATTTGAATTAGTAGCATTACGTGCAGTACAAATGTGTCACACATAATACCTTATTTTATTACATATTAATATGACAATTAAATTGCTTCCAGAGCTACAAAAGTATCAATCAATAATACAATGGTGACTGAAATACCTGCCACGGGACAAGTTTCAGCGGCGATGTAATGCGGTCACAGTACCTTCATACCAATGTACTAACACACATGCAGTATTGATTGGGCAGGGTTAAGCGGAGGGAAGAGGATAAGGAAATCAAGATAAATTTTGAAAATTTGTTTGTGAGTTTTTTGTTATTTGTGCAACATGGTGTAACCACTAGAAATGCTCCAAATTATGTGATCTACAAACTGAGTGTGATAGTAAATGCTATGGGTGTATTGTATTAAATTGCACCAGAACCTGTGACAGCATACCTCACTTTGATTTGTACTCTCTTTACTACAAGGAACAAGTTAAAAATTTTTTTTCACTGAATACTTGATAGCTTTTTTTTTTTTAAAGGTGATAGTTTATTTCCAATGCAAACTCTAAAAATAAATGTTTTCTTCACACTCATTACTATGATGCTAAATTTAAGAAAACACTGATTTCTGGGGGTTTGTACAGAAAAACAAGACTATCTCCTTTTGAAAAAGCATAATTTTCTGAACGGAAAAGAATCAAGCTTGTTCTGAAAAACAGACCTGGGTGTAATTGACATTTTTACCCAGGAAGCCACAATGTTGATGGGACAAGCCCACATAACATGAGGAACGACACCAAAATGCAATACTGCTTATTGTTTATTAGGTTTTCAGGCTTTGATGAGCTTTTACATTTACACCATAATTCCCCTATCCCCTAACCTAACCGGTGGGGAGCCACAGCGATACTAATCTAACCTAACCTAGCTGGGGAGCTGCGCTCCCTTAGCCCCCTTTCAAGGTAAAAAATGTCGATTTACATATTAACCACTTCTTGTGTCTGTTTCTTAGTGCCGGGGTCAGAAAACCCATCAGATAAAAGAAGAAGACTATTAATACCTAATGACAGTCAGTAAATTAACCCAACTTTCCAGCACTTTGCCTTACAAGAATTTTTTTTTTTTTTTTTATGTAGGAGTGACACTGGCCAAGGGCAACAAAAATCTAATAAAAAAAAAAAATGCCCACTGAAATGCCAGTCCCATAAAAGGATCAGAGCAGTGGTCAAAAATTGATGGATAAGTGTCTTGAAACCTCCCTCTTGAAGGAATTCAAGTCATAGGAAGGTGGAAATACAGAAGCAGGCAGGGAGTTCCAGAGTTTACCAGAGAAAGGGATGAATGATTGAGAATACTGGTTAACTCTTGCATTAGAGAGGTGGACAGAATAGGGGTAAGAGAAAGAAGAAAGTCTTGTGCAGCGAGGCTGTGGAAGGAGGGGAGGCATGCAGTTAGCAAGATCAGAAGAGCAGTTAGCATGAAAATAGCGGTAGAAGACAGCTAGATATGCAACATTGTGGCGGTGAGAGAGAGGCTGAAGACAGTCAGTTAGAGGAGAGGAGTTGATGAGACGAAAAGCTTTTGATTCCACCCTGTCTAAAAGAGCAGTATGAGTGGAACCCCCCAGAGATGTGAAGCATACTCCATACATGGACGGATAAGGCCCTTGTATAGAGTTAGCAGCTGGGGGGGTGAGAAAAACTGGCGGAGACGCCTCAGAACACCTAACTTCATAGAAGCTGTTTTAGCTAGAGATGAGATGTAAAGTTTCCAGTTCAGATTATAAGAAAAGGACAGACCGAGGATGTTCAGTGTAGAAGAGGGGGACAGTTGAGTGTCATTGAAGAAGAGGGGATACTTGTCTGGAAGGTTGTGTCGAGTTGACAGATGGAGGAATTGAGTTTTTGTGGCATTGAACAATATCAAGTTTGCTCTGCCCCAATCAGAAATTTTAGAAAGATCAGAAGTCAGGCGTTCTGTGGCTTACTTACATTTTACATTAACCTTCCACCTCAGATCACTCAGCCACAAGTCCTGCCTGCATGTACCCTCACCTCATTTTGTGTCTCTGGGATCCTGCCAAAGTCTGGATCCTTTAAATGCCTTAGAGAAAGCTCCACTGAAGCACTACCCATCCTACCGCCACGTGCTGGAGGCCACACCAAAACAATGCTGGTGATGATGATGATGGTGGTGGTGGTGGTGGTGGGTGACAAAGGAACGGATAAGATTATGTAGAATTCTTGGTAGTGACTCTTTGCTCTTTCACCACGACTAAATTATATGGCCAGAGAGATGATTAGCTGGGTTCTCAAGATTGTTTCTCCCGTTAAGAATGCATAAATCTTTTAATCTGTGATTAGAATAAAAGAACACTCGTATTAAAAAACGCTTTCCTCTCTAATCATAACTATTTTCTAAGGCCTCACATATGATCAACCGGGTTCTCAAGACTGTTTGTCCAGTTCATAATGCATAAATATTATTAATATATCAATAGAACCATAAAAAAAAATTTTAAAAACCCATATAACTTAAAGTACAGCCTTTAAAATATAGTCCATGGAGGTACAGCTCAGAAGTATTTCAGAATATTTCATACCTCTTCACTTTATCTCTTCCATCAGCCATGCAGGGAAGAAAACGGTAATGTTACTTCAATGTTACCATGAGGTACCATTTGATCATTATCGATAAAAAAAAAAAAAAACAGTAAACATAACCTATCATTCCTATCAAAAAGTTATAGAAAGTGTAAATCATGTTCAACTAATGGATTATTTATCTTCTATTCATGTGTTGCCTGACAATCAGTCTGCATATAGGAAACTACACTCAACTGAAAGTCTTGTGTAGCGTCACTAATGATCATCTGTGTATGATGGATGAGAGAAAATGTGATGTTTTAATATTATTAAACTTAAGTTCTGCCTTTCATAATGTAGTGCATGATTTACTGTTAGAAAATCTGCAAATTATATAAGTTAGAGGACGTGCACTGCAGTACCTGAGGAGCTACCTTGTTAATAGGAGTTTTTGTGTCCAAGTGGAGACCTCTTTTCCCGAGTATTGTCATCTCAACAAAGGTGTTCCCCATGGGTGTGTGTTGGGGACAGTATTATTTAGTATTTATACTACAGAACTGTCTTTTATTTTAAGGGGATATGATGTACGTAACTTTTGCTCTCTACGCCGATGATACTCAGTTTTATTTGACGGTTAACATCATTTTAGATACAAAAAAAAAATGTATTGACAAGAGTTATGATTCTTGTTAAAGGTTGAATTAATAAAAAAATAAATTAAATAAATTAAATGAAGGGAAGATTGAATGTTTGTTTGTTGGAAAAAAGAGTGGTCTTAGAAAGTTTAATGAAGTGCAAAGTTTAAATGTAAATGGTACGAATATTTATTTATCTGATACAGATTTGGGAGTCATGGTTGATAAGTATTTGAGCTTAAATGACCAAATAAATGAGGCTGTGAGAGTGGCAAGGTATAATCTGAGAAATATTGCCTTCATAAGGAAATATTTGGATGAACATTTTGTCAAGATTCTGATTCAGAATCATGTATTAACAAAGTTGGACAACTGCAACTCCTTATATTATAACTTGCCAAATTATCAACTAAAGAAATTACAACTAACACTTAATAGGGTTGCCAGGATAATAAAACATGTGTCACCTCGCAACAGAATAACGCCTGTACTCATTGATTTACATTGGTTGCCGATAAAAGCTCGGATCGCTTACGAGTATAAAACTTGTGTACTAACTTACCAAGCCTGTTTATTTAAGAAAGTTGTTTCATCCCTTTGAGGTTAATACAAGTGTTGTGGTGTGACACGCAGCAGATGAGTACCGGCTAAATGAGCCAAGATGTAATTCGGATATGGGTTTCAGAGCCTTTCAAGTGTGTGCTCCAAGATTGTACAATAGGCTTCCAGTACAGGTCAAGCCCAGCGATAGCACTGAACTTTTTAAGGAAAGACTTAAAACATTTCTATTCAGGGATTCCTATGATATGTCAGATATGACTAACTGAACACTATATTGTATAAAACTTTTTATGTGCAATTTGTTTGTATGATTATTTATACTAACATGTATCTGAAAAGTTTTTTTATTCATTTATTTTTAATTGTGTGTGTGTGTGTGTGTGTGTGTGTGTGTGTGTGTGTGTGATTAGTTTTACAATATTTCATATATAATACTCTGCTAAGCATTAATTATATTTGTATATTTATATTCAATTACTTAAGAATAGAGGCTCTGTAGGACGTCACTGGTTGGCGGAATAGGGTCTGAATGTTGTGATAAAGAATAAAGATTGTTAGCATTAGTACCGAGAAATACAATGAGGGCCAAGACTCACGCACTCCCATCTCATGTCCTAAACCAATCTAATCATAACTTAACCTATCCTGAAGTATTATTTAATTACTAATACCATAGAAAAATTACATTAAGAAGTATTAGCGCCGACAAAAAGGAAGATGGCGAACTCTCTCACACTCCGTTTTCCTGTCATTCCTCTAGCCATTGCTTCACCCCGGCGATGTGACTGATACACCTGCCAGCTTTCCTGAAGCAGCCCGCCCCTCCCCACCCACACCTGCTTGCTCCCAAGGGCCACATTCAGGTGAGGTGGGCGTGATTATGCAATGAGGTGGCGCGTGGAAATGACTATGGCTAAATGGAACACCTCCCTCCCTCCCTCCCTCCCAATGTCTTCAGTTCTGTTTCTCTTTTCCTTCAGTTTCTGTTCCTTTGCATGTTAACTATTCATCTCTCTCTCTCTCTCTCTCTCTCTCTCTCTCTCTCTCTCTCTCTCTCTCTCTCTCTCTCTCTCTCTCTCTCTCTCTCTCTCTCTCTCTCTCTCTCTCTCCTTTTCATCTTGTCTTTATTTCTGTAATCCTGAGTATCCTTTTGGTCTCGTGTTTTGTTTTGAATCTTCACAGGATTGAGTTAACTTTGTAATGACCCCTTTTCCAACACTAGATAATCATGTTTTTTGTTACGTTATATTTGCACACACACTTCATCTGGTATTGCATTCGTGTGTGTGTGTGTGTGTTGAAGTATAAAGCTTTGTTCTACAAGGCACTTACTTATATGGGTGCTGATGTGTGTAAAGTAAGATTTATATATATATATATATATATATATATATATATATATATATATATATATATATATATATATATATATATATATATATATATATATATATATATATATATATATTCAATGGCTGTTGATAGTTGGTAAATTACAATGGCTAACTAACTTTGTGTCATTAAGTTGTGGGTGTTATTAGCCGATTAATCTGAGTATTTGTCATTGGCCACGGAAATTTTAAGGAAATAAAATCTAGACGATAAAGGGATTAGCAGTGAAATTAAAGTACTGAAATAATTTAAACTCAAGTGTAACCTGCCTTTCAGATGAAAACACTGGTATTATTTCAATATTATCTGACCACAACGCCTTGCATTACATCAGGTTAGGTTTGTTTAGGTTTTGTCCTGTAGCGTGAGATGGGTGGAACAGTTCATGGCAAGGGATCAAAGCAAATGTTTCTGAATATTGGCATGTATTACTACGCATGTGTCATCTGCAAGGATGAGAATATGTTTTCCTGGTTGATTTAGGTGTGTTTTGTATTAATCTTTATCATAAACCATAAGTTTCTGAGGGGGATGAGTGTAAAAATAAAAGTACTTGTGATTTGTGGCAGAAACAGTTAGCAGATTCACTTGAAACACACCAAAATCTACAAGAAAAGGAAAAGAAAAGGAAAGAAAAAAATTGTCATTGTGATACAGGTGTTTCCTTGATATTTACTCCAAGTTGATCATCTGAAAAAGATCAATAAATTCTGTCCAGCAGCAGGATCGATGCATCACTGCCACTGAATAATTTCAAGACAGTTTAGAAATTCCATTTAAAATGCATTGCATTATTATTTTTTTGTCTGAATAAGAAGGAAAAAATTCCAATGCAAAATGGTAACTGTTTTCATTTACACACACACACACATACACACACACACTACTGTTATGAATGTTTTCTGGCAACAAGTAAGACGCTCGGCTTCCTGCCACAGCCTCCTGTCTTGAGGCGTTGATATTACGTTGAATTCTGACTCCCTTTTCTCCCTTTTTTCAGGCGTGGCAGGAGAGCTGAGTGTCTCAAGGGTTGTCATGTTGGGCTTTCTTTGACACTCCCTCAGGGTCAAACACATTCACCCCTACACATGAGAAATAATTTTACCCTTGGCCACAATGGACCGTTGGTTCTGGTGTGACTCAAGCCTCAGCTCTGGTGAGGCTGTGGCTGCCTCGGCAAAATCCATTCGACTGTATGATGGAGACAAGAAGACAGGATATGAAGATGGCCACCTCACACTCACTAATCAAAGGTTGCTGTGGCGACATGAGAGCCAGTCGTCATCCCTGGGGTTGCCACTGAGCCTGGTGGTTCTTATTGAGGACGAGGCTGGTGGGTTCACTTCCAGCCCAAAACTTGTCCTGCACTTGGCCAGTCCTCCACCTGGTCATCCCTCTGGCCCTATTGCCTCCAGCCATGCTTCTTACGTGAGGCTTTCCTTTAAGCATGGTGGCTGCAGCAGCTTTCAACAGGCCCTTCAGAAAGCACTTGAGGCTCGAGCATGGGAAACATTAAGCATGCCTCAGCCAGCCAACAGTGTGAAGGCCTCAGGATCAAAGAAGATTCACACAGGCATTCTGGGCATTGAGCGGGACATCCAGAAAAAGCAGGAGGCGGCCAGCCAAAACATAAGCCGTGCCTTTGAGGACTTGAAAAACCTAATGGGTTTAGCTAAGGACATGGTGAGCCTATCACGCAGCATCTCCAACAAAATCAAAGAGCACTCAGTCTCAGCAGATGACACCACACAGTTCAGGTCGTATCTCCTTAGTCTGGGCATTGATGACCCCGTGACACGGGAAAAGTATGGCTCAGCAACACAGTACCATCACCACCTGGCACGTGAGGTTGCTAGGGCCTTGGAGGAGCCTGTGCAGGAGGCTGGAGGAGTGATGCTTCTCTCAGAAGTGTATTGCAGGATTAACCGAGCACGAGGCCTCCAGCTGCTTTCCCCAGAAGATGTTGTACAGGCATGCAACCTCATGCGGACATTAGACCTGCCTTTGAGCCTGCACACATTTGAGTCTGGAGTCCAGGTGGTGCAAATCACTGGTTTGGACCAGGATAAGGTAGTGAAGGACACAGCACAGGTATTGGCATGCCATGAAGGAGATGGCATGTCAGCTGGAGACCTGGCCAGGGAGTGTGGCGTGCCTCTCCTGTTGGCACGAGAGAGATTGCTACAGGCAGAGCGGTGTGCCCAGGCTGTGAGGGACGAGTCCAGTGAGGGACTGAGGTTTTACCCAAATTTGTTTTTTTCCCGCTCTTAGCCCCTTAACATCCCTCCAGATTGACTCACCTCGCAACAAGCTTTTCCTCCGCCCACTTGGGACTGGCCATGGAAACAACAATTCACCAGACTCTTCAGGTTTGCTGATCTATTACTGTCTGAGGGAACTGCAGTACACCAGCAGGAAACAACAGCAGAACCTGGTATGCTAGGCCTTCTTACTCAGTCCTTCATACAAACTTGAGATGACCACATGGGCGGAGGCTGTGCAGACTCTCATTCTGTCGGCATAAAATTCCATCACTATTGTGTAAAGGAATGGGAAATATAATTGTCACTGATGTTATACTTAGCCACATATAAGCTATTTTTGTTGGAGGACAATGGGTGAATAATACACCATGCCTTGCAAGATAAAGGAGAGTGTCTGCCACTTTGATGACTCCCCATTGGAAACAATGAAATCCTTACCATCCAGATTAATAATGCTGATTAGTCACTTACTGCTCTCTTTTTGTTCTTGCATGATGGCCAAAAACTTAGTAAGGAAGACCAGGATATTGTTTGAATTCCTAAAGACCTGTTATATGTCCGACAGAAGTAGTAGAGTCCAGTTGAGTGCCTGGAATGCCAAGCTTGGCTCTGACGCCATACCATGTGGAAAACTGAGGCTGTGCTATGTAGTAGGCTGGGAGTGATGCCTTACATGATTGTATGAACTAATTAGCTTAGATTTGTTAATATTAAGCTGGAAAGTAATTGTTTTTTTATAGTGAGTTAAGCACCATTTGTCACTATTGCCATTGTGATGGAAGATTAGCCATCAGTGAACTGCTGTATCTGCTCATGACCTCTAAGCTTTTGTGTTGTGGAATGAAAAGTCAAGTAATTTTTTGTGAAAGATTATGATAAGCAAGGCTGGAATCACTATTTTAAGGGTTTGCTGTGTGGTGCCATACATTTACAATGTATGTTATTATATCTGTAATGTTTGCATAATTCTTTTGTAATTTAGGAAGATGGACAGAATGAACATGAGGAAACATGATCTTAATTCTTGTATAAAAAAGCAATGAATGAAAGATAATTTGTTGAGTTTATTATTTTATGAAATGCAGAAATATGACTTACTCGTATTTTGACTAAGAGATGCTAGAATATCACTTTATCTTCATAAAAGATGACGGAATGAAAGTAAGTTATTTGTCAGACAGAATGTCACCTTGGAAGCAGGGTTGGCCCACTCCACTTAGCAGCTGTTTATGTTCCCCATGATCTCTGCCTGGCTCCCAGAGCTGTTAGTCAGATGAGAAATACTTAAAAGATTCTTACCTCATTTTGTTACAAAGTAGGATGGTAATTGTAAAAAAAAAATGATCCTGATGTTGTCAGTACATATTGTGTTGGTTCTGATGTGATGGTCTTAGTATCCATTGGTTCACAGGAGAGTGGGCATCATTGTGAAGATTTGTCAGGAAATGGAATCACATTAGTTATGGGGCAGGGGACCAAATCCAGATCCTGTTTAGAACATCCACAAGAGTTGGACCACTTCTTGACGGCAAGGCCTAATGAGTTAGACATCACATGTTAGATGGTGCCTCAGATGGTATGGTGTTAGGTTTTGATTGATTGTTTTATTCAGATGATATAGAAGTAGATTATTAAGTTGCTGGTTTTTTAAATGCCTGCAGAAGCTTTAATATACATGATATTCATCTCTTGTGTACCCATGTATGTTTGTCCAGTGGTGCACAGTCAAAGATCACCAGGACCACAGAATCTATCCAAGTTGCTGAGGTTGTCATGTGGGCAACCTCAGAGCACAGCAAAGAATACACAGTTATATTTGCAAATGTACTGGGGTGTGTTATATTAATTTTGAAATTTTCTTAATTTGACAAAACTTATAGGACCTATTTTTAGATATTTCAATAAAGGTCAACAATTACACATCATATGAGAGTATTTTTCACACCATGGTGTATAATTGTGCTGGAGAGGCATGACAAGGATGGAGTGTTTTTGTGCAACAGGGCACGTGTGTTTATGATGACAGCTGTGTACTACATACAGACGAGTATAGTACATTACTATTTGAACAGATTTTCATGATTGGTGTTTGACATTCACAAACACTTAAATTTTGCACACTGATACTTGCCTTAAGAATTTTGTGTCATGCATATTCCAACTTCCCACCATATAGTTACAGTGGATCCTCAGTTATCTCAACTGAAAGGTGGGAAAAGATGAACAAATCAGGAAGTCATGGCTTTGCAATGGATATTAGAAGTAGCACAAATACTACATATAGTAAAGAAAAATTTTCCTGCAGCAGACATAACAGAGGAAGACCCAAATTTTTTTTATTTTATTATTTTATCTATTTTTTTATTTTTATTTAGGAGGGACACCAGTCAAGAGCAACAAAAAAAACAATAAAAAAAAAGCCCACTGAGATGCTGATCCATGAATAGGGCCCAAAGTGGTAGTCAAAAATTGAAGGATAAGTGTCTTGAAACCTCCCTCTTGAAGGAGTTCAAGTCATACGAAGGTGGAAATACAGGAGGAGGCAGGGAGTTCCAAAGTTTACCAGAGAAAGGGATGAATGATTGAGAATACTGGTTAACTCTTGCATTAGAGAGATGGACTGAATAGGGGTGAGAGAAAGAAGAAAGTCTTGTGCAGCAAGGCCATGGGAGGAGCGGAGGCATGCAGTTAGTAAGATCAGAAGAGCAGTTAGCATGAAAATAACAGTAGAAGATAGCAAGAGATGCAACATTGTGGTGATGAGAAAGAGGCTGAAGATGGTCAGTCAAAGGAGAGGAGTTGATGAGATGAAAAACTTTTGATTCCACCCTGTTTAGAAGACTGATAAGAGTGGAACCCCCCAGATGTGTCAAGCATGCTCCATACGTGGATGGATAAGACCCCCATACAGAGTTAATAGCTGGAATGGTGAGAAAAATTGACAGAAGTGTCTCAGAGTGCCTAACATTATAGAAGATGTTTTTATAGAGTCTGGCACAAAGTTTTGATTTCCAAACTACCCTCCTATGGTTTCTATCCTCTCTGTAACTTCATCTCAAGTTTCCTTTCTGACCATTCTATTGCTGCTGTGGTAGATGGTCATTGTTCTTCTAAATCTATTAACAGTGGTATTCCTCAGGGTTCTGTCCTGTCACCCACTCTCTTCCTATTATTCATCTATGATGTTCTAAACTAAACTTCTTGTCCTATCCACTCCTATGCTGATGATGCCACCCTGCACTTTTACATGTCTTTTTGTAAGCATCCAACCCTTCAGGAAGTAAATTCACACAGGGAGGCCATAGAACACCTGACTTTTGATTTCTCTAAAATTTCTGAATGGGGCAGAGCAAGCTTAGTATTGTTCAGTGGCCTCAAAAACTGTCTGTCAACTCAACACAACCTTCCAGACTTAATAGGGAAAGCCAGAAAGTCACCACTAGAGCACCCTTGATGGAACCCATACTGGCGATCAGATAGAAGGTTGTGAAGTGACAGATGTTTAAGAATCTTTCTGTTGAGGATAGATTGAAAAACTTTAGATAGCTAGAAAATTAAAGCAATAGGACTGTAGTTTGAGGGATTAGAATGGTCATCTTTTTTAGGAACAGTCTGATTGTAGGCAAACTTCCAGCAAGAAGAAAAGGTAAATGTTGACAGACAGTTGAAAGAGTTTGACTAGGCAAGGTGCAAGCACGGAGGCACAGTTTCATAGAACAATAGGAGGGACCCCATCATGTCCATAAGCCATCTGAGGGTTTAGGCCAGCGAGGGCATGGAAAACATCACAGCAAAAAATTTTGATAGGTAGCATGAAGTAGTCAGAGGGTGGAGGAGAGGGAGGAACAATCTCTGAATCGTCCAAGGTAGAGTTTTAGCAACGGTTTGAATGAAGAGTTCAGCTTTTTGAGATAGATGTGATAGCAATGGTGCCATTAAATTGAAATAAAGGAGGGAAAGAAGAAGCAAAGTTGTTGGAAATGATTTTGGTTAGGTGCCAGAAGTCACAAGGGGAGTTAGATCTTGAAAGATTTTGGCACTTTCTACTAATAAGGAGCTTTCAGCTAGTTGGAGAACAGACTTGGCATGGTTTGGGTGGGTTGTGCTTTCCTAATACTAGAATGACTTGTTTTATGACTGATTTGGATTTTCTTGTATAATTAAAGGACTAATGATTTAGCTGGGATGTGTGACACTAATTTTAGAATGACTTTAGTTTCATTAATGATGCACAGCATGGTTAAGTTTTATGCCTTTTTGTACTACTGGTGTTGATGTAGATGTGCTGTGTGTGGGACAGCCAAGCACCCTCTAAACTGCCTCACCCTCACTCACACCCAGGCTGCTGCCACCATGGCCTCAGCATCCAGCACAAGTGCTAAGAATCTTTTCGCTGACTCAAAAACTCTGCTGGCTAAGCGGGTGCAAGTCAATGTTAACAACATGGGCTCCATCTGCCGTCAGGTTAATCGAGGCTCACAGTCAGCTGACATGCTCACCCACTCTGCCCGGAACATGGCTCTCCAGGTTAGCAGTCATCACTGGTTGTAGTGGTTGTGTATTTTTGTAAGCAAGTCTCCAGAAGAAAGTATCAGATAAATAAAAAATTGCTAGGCCTTCAAGACACTCGTGTTTGTATTCTCTCACAAGGCAGTCAGTTCCTGCCATGTAGACCCACATCCTGGCCACCTTGTTTGGGATGTGTGGTATTTGGGTACTGAATGATTGATTGATTGGCAGCATGTGGGTCATCTGTGTAGTGTGAGTTGTTTGAGGCTGCCCACTGGTATTCACAATTAAGGAAAACATGGAAGTTCTATGAATGGATGTAGCTTTTTAAAACTGTGAACAGAAAACCATGACCTGTATGTGAAGGACAGACTTGTAAAAGTTTTTTGGGTTTTTGTCCTTGACTGTAGAAGTTCTTTGTCTTAAGTGAGTTTGCATCCTTCAGAGGACTAGATGTTTTTGTTTTTGAGTCTCAACTATCAATCTTCCTTCCAAATTCAGAAATTAATGCATGTAAATTATCATCATTATCATTACAGTGCAAAATACAAACTAATAAAACCTGTATGTTTTTTGTTATCTTAACAGGAGCACGCAATTAAGAGCTCAGAAGAAAACCTACACAGACTGAACATCCTTATGACACACCTTGGGTATCAATACGAAGCTATTCATCGTTCAGCTTATGCCCTAGAGAATGTCAAGGAGCAGGTACAGTGTGAGGTGACTTGGTTATGTTAGACACTAATTGCATTCACATTTCCTTCTGAATTATTTTTATTTTTATTTATTCTTTATTTCTTTGTATATCTGTGAGACAGAGACTAAAACACTCTTATACTTTCCTAACATGTGAAAGAAATGGTATATGGTACAGTATACACTCCCTTCCCGAGTTTCGCGCCTGCTCTCTTCCCAAGGCATAGCGCTAAAGTCGAGGGTAGCGAAACTCGAAAACAATGAAAAAGCGCTTATTCATTTCGGTCCGCGAAAAAAAAAAAAAAAATTTTCCCCTTCCCCCACATTACTCTCTTGTCGTGTGTGTGTGTGTGTGTGTGTGTGCGCGCGTGTGTTTTGTCCACTGCAATGCAGCGTTGTGGCCGTTCAGTACAATCACATCTAAAACCGTGTGTGTGTGTGTGTGTGTGTGTCTCTCTCTCTCTCTCTCTCTCTCTCTCTCTCTCTCTCTCATCCACCTCTGTCTCTCTCTGTGTGTGAGAGAGAGAGAGAGAGAGAGAGAGAGAGAGAGAGAGAGAGAGAGAGAGAGACCCTGATGATTGCTAAATAGAATGAGACTGAATGAGAATGAAAATGGATGAAAGGAGCATAGAAGAATGCGAAGGGAACGGATGGAGGAAAAGCGGAAAGGAGTAGAGGACAGGAGGAGAGAAAACTTATTCCTCAGTACTTCCTCTCTCCCTCTAATTCTTCACTCATTCCTGACCCTTGCTGCTTATATTTATTCTTTCTGCTTTTTTTCCGTCCTCCCATGCATCCTCTTCCTTCACCCTTCCTCCACTTCCTTGCTGCATGTTCTCTCCTTCCCCGGTTATTTCCCTTCCTTCCACCTTTTTTTTCTTCTCCCTTCCTCTTTCGTCTTGTCTCAAACCTTCCCATCACCTCCCCTCCCCCTTATCTGTCAGAGATAAGGGACAAGGGAGTAATCTCTCTCTCTCTCTCTCTCTCTCTCTCTCTCTCTCTCTCTCTCTCTCTCTCTCTCCCTCTTACTTTCAAGGAGAGAGAGAGAGAGAGAGAGAGGGAGAGAGAGAGAGAGAGAAGGAGAGAGAGAGGAGAGAGAGAGAGAGAGGGAGAGAGAGAGAGAGGAGAGAGAGATTCTTACTTTCAAGGAGAGAGAGAGAGAGAGAGAGAGAGAGAGAGAGAGAGAGAGAGAGAGAGAGAGAGAGAGAGATCTTCTTACTTTCAAGGAGAGAGAGAGAGAGAGAGAGAGAGAGAGAGAGAGAGAGAGAGAGAGAGAGAGAGAGAGAGAGAGAGAGAGAGAGAGATTCTTACTTTCAAGGAGAGAGAGAGAGAGAGAGAGAGAGAGAGAGAGAGAGAGAGAGAGAGAGAGAGAGAGAGAGAGCTCCAACTTAGGCGGTGTTTACGTATACGCGTGACTTTCATTTGGTCGATACTTGTCAAAGTAGCGCGAAACTCGGGATGATAATGCGCGAGACTCGGGATGGAAAGAATTTAGGTTTAAGCGCGGAACTCGAGGATCGCAAAACTCGGATAGCGCGAAACTCGGGAGGGTAGTGTACGAGTAAATTAGGCTGATAAAGATGAGCATGTCAAGAGGCAGGGATGTGCTGAGGAGAAATGGTGAGCTAAATGAGCAATGGTACTGTGAGAGATAAGCCAACAAATGTGTGTTTGAGGAGACTGAAGTAAGTGCATCATTTACAGACAGTTAAGTGTTGAGGACAAGTGTGTGACTTTGGTCTGATCTTGTAAAGATGAAGGATGATGCAGAGTAGTGCAGTTCATAATAATGAATAGTAGTAATAATATCACTGTAACCTTACAGGCATGAACACATTGATTAGAGAACATGGAAATGAATGGTAGTGCTCGTATATACTGGAGTAGAGCACTTAAGACGAACAGATCACTGGAGTATGTGAGAGATGGAGATAAGAAGAGGAAGAGGAGGAAGAGGATTTAAGTATGCAAGGAGGGAATGCATAGACACAAATAAATATTCTTCTGTCATGGAGGAGATTTTAGGAATAGCTGTCAGACATAGACAGATAAGTGGATTGATAGAGATAAATAGATTGATAGACAGATAGATGAAGTACATGAATATCTCATCACTTGGACTAATAATTGTAATCCCACACTTTGCAGGTGAGGGACATGCAGCGGTAAGACCACCAGTATCCGGCCTTGCTGATCTCAAAGACACCTCCACGATAACAAATCTGAAAGATAGGAGAGAAAACAGTAACATTTAGTGAGGTGCTGTACTTACATCAAAAGGAAAGTCACTATGAAAATCAACCTTGAGTTTAGAGGAGGCGCTGAACTCCTGGTGAACAATGTGTCCCAACACTCTGTTGACTTGGACGGCTCGAAGTGGACCATTGCAAGTCTCCTGGAGTGGATAAAAACCAACCTGATCCAGGAGCGGCCAGAGCTATTCCTGCAGGGTGGGTCTGTGCGGCCCGGCATCCTGGTGCTGGTCAATGATGCTGACTGGGAGCTTCTGGGCCAGTTGGACTATGAACTGCAAGAAGGCGACAGCATTCTTTTTATCTCGACTCTTCATGGAGGCTAAAGGAAAGATATATCCACACATGTAGGTTTTCCTCAGAGAACCTTTGTGTTGTAAGTGTTAAATTAGTTTGTAAATTTTTTGTATTTAGGTTTATTCATAGAAAAGTGTTTTCATAATTTCTTGAAGTTGATTTTTTATTAATCACAGCAAGAGACATAACCGCACATGTAGGCTTTCCTTGAAGAGCCTCTGTGTTTTAGGTTGAGTTTGTAAATCTCTTGTATTAAGGTTTATTCACTGGGAGGTATTTTCATAATTTCGTGAAGTTGACTATAATTACTAGTTTTGCAATTACATAAACAAAGTAAAATGGCAGCATCACTATCACTGACAATATAGCTACTCTAACTAGAACCACGACTACACAAGAACCTACACCACCATAACCACTGCTGCTGTCATCTAACCACAACCTTTATGCCCATCTTACGTGAAATTGTGTAGCATAAAATACATGCAGAAAAAAAAATGTACGTACCTTCACATGTCCATCATCTAACATTATTACTTTTAGACAGCTGTGAATGTAAGGATGACGCAAGGCTCTCCCCACTGTGTAGCATACATTACATACAGAAAAAACTGTACTAATTTTTCCATGTCCTTCATCTAACGTTATTATTTATAGACAGCTGTGAATGTAAGGATGATATAAACCTTTCCTAACTACGCACACACACACAAAAAAAAAAAAAAGGAAAAGTTGTGGGGAATGTGTAAGGTTTCCTAAACAAGGTGAGATAAAACAGCTACTCGGCTCACTCGTTGCTTGTCTTGGGTGACTCACCATTTACCTATACATGTACAGGGATGGGAAAGCTCTAACCTGGTATAAGAGATGCATGAAAATGAAAATAATAAATAAACAGAAAACTGGTGGACTATTTTCTGTACAGAAAAATGTTAATCCTCAGGCACACACACACACACACACCCACACACACACACACACACATAGTTTTGCATTTTTCATCACTCAGGCTTAGATCAGGTTATAGTTTTTTTCAATTGTACACCTGAATGAGGGAAACTTTTCTCTAGAATAGACTCACCTGACTACCTGCTGCTTTGATTCACCTGTTCCTTACTAGACTGTCATCAATAAAAGCTATGGAGCATCCAGAAAACACTGGTTTCATAAGTTACATTATCCTTATTGAAATGTAGCCTGAAATAATAGTATTGTAATATATACAAATTTAACAGAATCACTACAGTAACTTTTATAATTAGTCCTAATATATATATATATATATATATATATATATATATATATATATATATATATATATATATATATATATATATATATATATATATATATATATATATATATATATATATATATATATATATATATATATATATACGAGTATATATATATATATTTTTTTTTTTTATTTTATTTATTTTTTTTTGTCTGCCCATAAAGCAGTTGCTTGCTAAGGGCTGTTTGTTTGTTATAAAATTATATTAAGTTCTTAACTCAACTGTAAAATGACAAACATAATAAAGTGTTTAAAATGTTTGTTTAAAGTGTTGAGAGAGAGAGAGAGAGAGAGAGAGAGAGAGAAGAGAGAGAGAGAGAGAGAGAGAGAGGAGAGAGAGAGAGAGCTATGAAAATATTAAGATTTTCATGCTCTGGTTAATAATCACAACTTTAATGAGCAAAATCAAGCTAACACCTATGGGCTGATGGTAGTGGTGGTGATGGTGGTGATGACTCAAGTGCAAGATGTAAGAGCATGAATCTTTTTGTGACATTCGATGCACTCACAGGACTTCCACCTCGATCCCTCCCACCACACCAACCGTAACTCCATACCACTAATTAGAGAGAGAGAGAGAGAGAGAGAGAGAGAGAGAGAGAGAGAGAGAGAGAGAGAGAGAGAGAGAGAGAGAGAGAAGCCGGATGAGTGGCAGAGCACGACATTGAAGCAGATGAAAACAGTGACGCCGTGCACTCATCTACCGCCGTCCTCCGCGCGCCATAGTGTCACCCAAAGCAAACTTACAACTCCTAACGAAGCACCGAGCGAGGCAGCAACGTTCGCTGTGCAGACTTCGAGCTAGTAAACGAGGCTACCAAAAACCACATTTTTAAAACCTATCAGCTTCTCAACTTTGCGTGCAACGGTCTTTAATTAATGTTAATGAACTTTTTAAGAATGCTTTCATGATTCCAGTGATGGTTTCACAAGGACAACGCACCATAACTGGGAAGATTACTCATGAGAACTCGACCAAACATCTGTGTCTTGGAAAATGGTTTTAAAAAGAGTCCAGAGCGTTCTAAAATACGTGATTTGACTACTACACGTCGACCTGTCTAAACTGTGAACAGAGGAACTTGAAGACGTGAAGGTGGAACCAGTAAAAGAACAGTGAAATGAGACGTAGTGGGAGAGAACGAATTAAATCAAAGGCTTACTAACGGAGTGTTTTCTGCCACCTGGAAAGAAAGAAATAGAGATAATTTGGAAGAAAGAAAAGCACAAAGCAAAAGAGACATCACCATTGTTAGAGAAACTATTACCATTTTGAATATTTCAGTGATGTGACGAGAAGAAACCAAAAAAAAAAAAAAAAAAAAAAATCGCGGGGGAAGAAACGTGTGCATTGAAACTCCCATGCTGTGAACAACAAGCCCCTTCGGTCTTCCCATGTCCCGCCTAATGCAAGGACTTCAAGTGTTCAACTGGACGATAACTACTGTGGCTTTTACTTCTGAACACAGTGTAAGCTGACTGATTGTTACAGGGGAGAGAGAGAGAGAGAGAGAGAGAGAGAGAGAGAGAGAGAGAGAGAGAGAGAGAGAGAGAGAGAGAGAGAGAGAGAGAGAGAGAGAATGCTTTTACTCACAAATTATTACGGATTTGGAGTAAGACTGGTTGTAGTGAACATACATGATAATATCCGTATTGATACAGAAGATACAGCCAGACACCTTTTTGATGTAACCGTTCTCATAATTACCTGATGTCATTAAGTTATGAGCGTGCTCTTAACGTCTTGGGAAAGGATGATGAGGAAATGTTCAGCAAGATCCTCCAGAGAGAGAGAGAGAGAGAGAGAGAGAGAGAGAGAGAGAGAGAGAGTCTGTGGGCTGTTCGCGGCAGAGGAAACCTTACCAAAGCGCAATGAAGGGGGAGGAGGAGCAGGAGGTGGAAGAGGAGGAGGAGGAGGAGGAGGAGGAGGAGGAGGAGAGCAAGCCGCAGTGTACGAGTGTAAATACGTAGAAGGTGAGATGGAAGAACGACGCACTTGCATAAATTGTTAAAATGGAGTCGAGAAAGTTAGTTGGTGGAAAGATGCAGTTGTGGTAAGAGCGGAGGTCATTCGTAAAGAAGAGAGGGGGGCGAAGTAATGTGGATCAATGTTCTCAGGTGAGTCTGTGGATTGATTAACGCGACCTGACAGTGACACACATTCTTCTTTTTCTCTGGTTTCATTTCCAGTAAGCGTTCCTCTCTCTCTCTCTCTCTCTCTCTCTCTCTCTCTCTCTCTCTCTCTCTCTCTCTCTCTCTCTCTCTCGCTTCTCTAATTGGTCATGATCCCTTTCTTAGTTAATTTTTCTTCTTTTAGCTTCTTTTGTTGTTCATTTTCATACTTTTCTTCTGTTTCATTTCTAAAATTTTACTCTCGCTTCGTCGCTCCTGTAATTGATTTTCTTCTGTTATGGACACTTTCTCAGTTATTTTTTTCTTCTTATTCTCTTTTCTAGTTCATTTTTTTTCTAATAAACTTTCTTCTTTTCAGTTTTCTTGATTATTTTAACTCTTGACTTCTTTCCTAATCATATTTTACTCTTATTTGCTTTCTTTTCTTAAAAATCCTGTCTTGCTTTCTTTTCTAATTATTTTAACTATTTCTTTGCCTTTTAATATTAATTTCCTTTTTTCTTGCCCTCTTTCCTAATTAATTTTCCTCTTTTGTCCTGCCATTCCTGTAATCAGGTTTCATTTTTCTGATTCTTTTCCTGATTAGATATATTTTCCTGTCTCTTTCCTAATTCATTTTTCTCTTTTTTAATTTATTCTCATATTTCTTTCCTCTTTCCTAATTAATGTTCCACTTTTGTCCTGTCATTCCTGTAATCAGGTTTCATTTTTTCAAATTCTTTTCCTAATTAGATATATTTTCCTGTCTCTTTCCTAATACATTTTTCTCTTTTTTTAATTTATTCTCATATTTCTTGCCTTTTTTCCTAATTAATTTTCCTCTGTCTCTTTTTCTTATTTTCTCCTTCGTGATTGTTTTCCCTTTCCTTCTCTCCTCCCAGCACTAACAGTATTACAAACATTACCTCGACATTGCTTGCGTTTCTGTGTGCATGATGTGTGTCGATCTGCATTCATCCACGTATTTCATTGGTTCGTATTTCTTAAACTTCTCAGTATCTGATTTTGACAAATGGAAGTTACAGCAGTTTTCAAATGACTAATTATAGTTTAGGAAGAGTTCTACATCACCATTGAAATAAACATCCATACGAACACATTTTACCATCTTCGTAATCTTTGACAATAGTCCTCACGAGAATCCAAAGTATTTAAGAATACTGATCCATAAATACAAAAGCATGCATTTCCGTAGATAGATAGACAGACATACAGATAGATAGATAGACAGATAGATAGATAGATAGATAGATAGATATACAGATAGATAGATAGTTTATTCAGATTAGATAATGCACGAAGTAGATACCAAATGAATATGAAAACAAAAAGAACAAAACACAAACAAAATTGGAGCTTCAAAAGATCAGACAAATTTATGGATGAGGGTGACAGGTGGACAAGTATGTTTCCTATACTGATTGCCACGTGGAGGCCGGCTTCTTGCAGCTTTCCATATTTTCATATTCTTATGGAATACATATGTGTGTTCATGTATGTATGCACAGAGTTGACGTGGGTGCGCGGGAGACGTCTTCAAGAAACATGGCAGCCACCCACATTCCTCCTGTCACTCCCGCCCCTTCATCTCGCCCAGGTCTGTTACTCTCTCACCGCCCTTCTGCCTTTGCCTCCTCTGCTGCTACTACTCCTGCTACCTCTACTGCTACTGCTACTGCCACGCTGCCGCCTACTGAGTGCTACCTCTCGCCCCCGCCAAGCGCTCTGCCGTCAGGAGAAACCGAGCCTCGTCTGCCTGTCACTCCCCCAAGCCGATTCAAGCGTTTTAAAATCTTCATAAGGTCTGCCAATAAAGGTATTACAGCTTTAGACCTTGTATGTTTGTATGTATGTTTGCATGTGTACCGTGTTGTTGTTGTTGTTGTTGTTGTTGTTGTTGTTGTTGTTGTTGTTGTTGCTGCTGCTGCTGCTGCTGCCGTTGTTGTTGCTAGAAAATTCGAAATAACGAAGCAAGAGATAGAAAGAAAAAAAAATAATACAGATGTATGTGAGCTCATTTTCGTCATTATCGTCTTCGTTCTCCTTTTTTTATCATCTTCATTGTCATTATTTTTCATCACCATCATTCCTATTTCGTCAGTCAAGCTATGTGAGGAATCCAGACTGAGGATAAAAGAAAAAGAAAAAAATCGTAGAAGTGAGAGAGAGAGAGAGAGAGAGAGAGAGAGAGAGAGAGAGAGAGAGAGAGAGAGAGAGAGAGAGAGAGAGAGAGAGAGAGAGAGAGAGAGAGAGAGAGAGACGTGGTGAAATGCGCCGCACCATGTTCGTAATAACGTAGGTAATTAGTTTCCAATTTCTCAGTTTTCTAACGTCACACTGATGCCTTCCAGAGCGGAGGAAGCGAGATGAGAGGGCGAGGGAGGCGGCAGCAGCAACACAGGCCCTCGTGGCCCACTCACGACCCAGACAGGTGGGCTCCACGCCCCCCACCAGGCGCTCCTTCAGGCTGGCTGGCGGCGCCCCAGACCCTGGCTGTGGGCACGCCATGCTGCCCCTGTGGCTGGAGGAGTCCAACGGTACCACCCTCCCGGTACATTATAATTCAGTGGTGAGAGGGACAGAACAGGACTCCTCCTTTGAGAGGCGTTGGGACTCCCTCATGAACAAGAGCAAGGTCCACTCCTCGTGTCAAACAGAGAGGCCGCCAGGCTGGGACGACGTGACTCACCGGAATGCAAGCGTGAAGAAAGACAAACGTTCCAGGTTTTGCCCCTCTATTGTGATTCAGGAGCCCAGCAAGGCGTGGCCGGCCATCCCTGTAAGCCACAAGCTCCCTGCTCCCCCTGCCTCTGTGCGTTCCCGAGCGGCGGCCCAGCAGACGCATCATTCTGTAGCTCACGAGCAAAACGCGCTCAGCATGAGAAGATTCTCTGAGCAAGTGCACGAAATGTTCACAGATGACTTTCTTCAGATTCCTCTTGAGCCTGCCACCTCCACTTCCAGCCTTGGGTCAGAGTCTTCCACTTCAGAGGTGGCGCAGCTCTCGGCCTCCATCACTGACGTGGCTCACCAATCATCCTTCACCTCAGATGTACCTCAACACCTTTCATCTATTTCATACGCTACTCAAGAGATTCCCTCCTCGGACGTTGCTCACCAACTCTCTTCCACTTCACATGTAACTCAGCAATGCTACTCAAACTCGGGTGACATTCAGCAACTCTCCTTCACCTCAAGTGTGGCTCAGCTCTCTTCAGTCATCAGTGAGACTCGGCCTTCCACATCCAGCACGGCGCACCAGGTCTCCTCTCGCGGCAGCGATGCTCAAACGTCGTCCTCCAACGCCGGTGACTGTCATATGTGGCTCTCATCTGACAGCTTCTTCTGCGAGGACTTCTCCTGCAGTGATGGAGACCGCAGGAACGATGAGGAGGCTGAGTATCCTCAACTTGACTCCCTCCACAGTCCATCTTGTCCCAGCGTGATGCAGACTGTGAACTCCGAAACGTGGACCGTCAGAGAGCCGGAAGAGGAGACGGAAGAAGATGAAATGCAGTTGTCTGCATCGTCATCTCCTAACAGAGTGATTGGGAACACCCGTTCCTTCGTCTCCATGTCGAATAGTTCAGACACCGCCATCAACAGGGAAGTCGCGACTCTCCGTGTGGCAGACGCGCCGCGGCGCCAACACTGGGTCCAGTTTGATAGTGGTCCAGTAGAACGGTGGACTCCTGCAACTCCTCCTCTGGTTATTGCACCGAGTCCTCCACCGGCTGAGACAGATTCCACCCATGTCGAGGCCCCACTCCAGCCTTCCCCACCACCCAGCGTGCCGAGCCTGTCCATTCGAGAGAGACCAAGGTCCAGTCCTACCCATGCAGGCAACTACAGCGGCAGGCTGATCAGGACCTACTCGCAGCGAGGATGTCGAGCGAGTAAGCGTGTCATCAACTCTGTCAGTCGGCGCATGAGCGTTACCGAATACGGTAGGCTTCCTGAGCCTCAGGCGCCCATGTACTCCAGGGCGGCAATGACCATGCAGACTGGACCAGGCCTTTTCGAGGACACCGCTTCGCCCACAGAGCCAGAGTGTCCCCGTGGGGAGGAAAAGCGAGTCCAGCCTGAAGAGCTTAAAAATAAGCCCATGTCGTCTCTAAAGGAGCCTGCCGCTCCCCGCCGAGTGGGCTCCATGCGAGCACCGCGCATGTCAGGCGCACTCCTGAGGCGGTCTCTGTCGCTTAACTCCCCCCGCAAGGAGTCCATCGATGTGCCCTTCCAGAAACTGACAGAACAGCGTCCTGGCTCCTTCCGCAGGGCTCTGGGGGCTCTGGCTCGAAGCTTCAGAAGGAAATCCAACAAACCAGATATGGCGACCAATGACAACGGTTCCTTCACTCACGGGAAGCAGACGCCGCAGGCCCCAAGGCTGCCCCGCAGAGCTGCCAGACAAAGCTACTCTTCCACCCATGAATGGGACCGCCCCGCGAGGTTCGTTTGAATTTGTTGCGCGTTTTCAGATTGTGGAGTGTTTGCGGCGAGTCTTGAGACAACATCCAGTGGCTGGTGCGGGAAACGAGCCACTTGGCAGCTGACTCTATTCTGTTTGATGTTGTGATCTGTTCCCTACCCTCTCAAATTGTGGTGTGCAATATTTCTGGCCATTCTTACTTGAAGGAACTGCATGATTAGTGCAAGGCTGTTCTTTCTTGCCCACAGATCCAGGAAGTTACGATCGCCAGAGATGTGTCGCGGACTTCTTATCATAAAGATGAAATATGATATGTATCTTGAGCGAATTAAATTTTCCACTTACGCATTCTACATGAACTATAGTATCCTAAAAATAAAGAGGAGGTGGACAAACTATATCCGGAGGTCAAACTCAAACGCGATTTTGATGGGCCTGCTTATGATGCTTCAAATTTTGGGTCTGCAAGTAGGAGAGGACTAGCCGAGCGACCTTCATCTAGACTTACAGCTGGGGACGTCACGATCAATAACAGTGTATACTCGGAACCTTAAGCCTCTTACGTGTAACTAAATTAGGGACACTGTGTTTGTGCCTCTGTTCATGAACAGAGAGAGAGAGAGAGAGAGAGAGAGAGAGAGAGAGAGAGAGAGAGAGAGAGAGACTGACCTTCAGTAAGGCATTCGTACAGAAGTTACCTCATCAGGGAAAAAACAACGAGTGTCCCCACAACTCTCAGGAGCTCAAGTGTTGTTAGAGATTGTTGGGGTAAACAAGGTCATTTGAGGGTTGTTAGGAGTTGTTAATGGTATGTAATGTCTTTTTTGTTTTTAGAAGTTGTTAAAGGCAGCTACGGTCTTTTCAGGACTGTTAGATGTTAAAGGTAATTAAGGTCATTTTTGGGTTGTTGGAAGGTTGTTAAGAATAGTTAAGGTCATTTCAGGATTGTTGGAGAACTGTTAAGTTAAAGTAATTTCAGAGTTGTTGGAGAATTGTCAAGAGTAGTTAAAGTCATTTCATGGATGTTGGAGGGTTGTCAAGAGTTGTTAAGGTCATTTCAGAGTTGTCAAAGGCTGTCAAGAATCGTGAAAAAATTGATGCAAGTGATGGCCGGCAAAGGCTTCCTTTATTCACAACATTCATGCATAATGGTAATACTTCAATATAATTTATTTGTGAAGAAGAGGTGGAGTTAATGCTGTAGGAAAAGAGGCATTAGTTCTTTACTGTTCTGTTTTTTCTTTCCCTACTTTATATTTTTCTCTGCCTCATCCTGCTCTGGACTTTCATAAGAATTATTTTCAAAAGTAACGGAAATAATTTTGGGTGTTCACGAAGGTATTATTCCCAGTGAAGATGCAGAATATTTGCTAAACTATTACTGAACTTCTTTAAAAACAACAATATCTAGAGCTGTAAAAACAAGACGCGAGGCAAGACACTGAAATGTTTACATTCAGAGCGATGTAAAG
>NC_087172.1:20754929-20909929 GCF_035594125.1 Scylla paramamosain
GCCATGTCGTCGCATGGATGAGGTGCCGCCTCTCATTCTCCCTCCTCAGATCTGCCCTCCTGTGTCTCAGGGGGACAAGGCATTCCACTCCCATACCTGCAGACTTAGGAGGCCTCGACTGTGAGGCTACAGTGGTGGAGAGTGGCATAAGAGTAGATAGAGTAGAGGTAGAATGAATTTATAGTTAACAACTAATGTTTATATTATAGAGTATTAGATATGGTTGGATGCCACAGTCATTAGCGGGAGCTGGGGCTAATGACCTCCAAGTAATGGAGCCCCTAATTGACACATCAATAAACATGGGGTGGAGGTATTTGTAGTAGTAGTTGAAAAAAAAAAAAAAAAAAAAAAAAGTAGTAGTAGTAGTAGTAGTAGTAGTAGTAGTAATAGTAGTAGTAGTAGCAGCAGCAGTAGTAGCAACAACACCAGCAACAACAGCAACAGCAGCAAGAGCAGCAGCAATTATAATAGTCACAGTACTAGCAGCAGTAGTAGTACTAATACTAATACTCTAATCTAGCATACGTTGAAAGTAAAGATGTAGTATTGAAAGGCTTAGGAGTGTAGCATAAGCTCCCTATCCATTACTCCCTCTGTCCTCAGGCTCCGTGGGTTCCGATGTGGAGCTCAACGTGGAGGGCTGCACGGTGCCGCCCTGCCAGCTGAAACGCGGCGAGGTGGTGGATGTCAACTTCAAATTCACATCAAGTAATTAGCGTTCCAATTTTACTCACTCGAAGACATTTAAAGACTGTTTTCTGAAACGCTTTGCTCTCTCATCACGGCTATTTTCAAGGGCCACAAAAAATATTAGTCGGGTTCTCAAGAGTGTTTCTCCTCTTAATAATGTAGAAATCTTATTAATCTGTCACTAGAACCGTGAAAATACCCTAAAAAACCCGCGCGTCTTCAACTGGAACCTTCTGAAACACCACTTTCTTATCACGATTGTGTTCAACGGCCACAGACATGATTAGCCGGATTCTCAATAGTGCTTCTCCTATTAATAATATCGAAATTTTGTTAATCTTTCACTAGGACCGTAAATAACACCCTTAAAAATCTGTGTAGCTTTAATTAATCTTTTGAAAGTTGTTGGAGGTGGGGCAAAGAAGCGTTTCAGAATAGATATACTCCTTACCACATCGGTCTTATCCTTGTGGACGGCGCCGCACGTCCCCGATTCGGTACCAGAAACAATCAGTCATTAGTCTTTTTAGTACTGTTCCTTTGTATGATTATCTGAGGAAGGATAAATAAGTAGGGCTACCTACCTAACTGCCTACCTACCTAACCTATCTACCTAACTACCTAACCAACCTAACCTACAGTAAGTTTCATACAGGGACTGACACGTTTAGGCATGATGCTTCTTGCAGCTTCTTTTATGTTCTTATGTTCACCCCACCATCAGGCAAGGATTCCACCGGGCTGGAAATCAAGGCTCTGGCCAACATTGGAGGCATTGAGTTCCCCTGGGTGGGCATCGACACGAATGGCTGCCACTACACTTCGTGCCCCATCTCGGCTGGCTCGCACGTTGACTGGACTCTGCCTGTGGAAATCCTGAATGAGTACCCGGCGGTGAGTAGCGACTTGGCATTTTAGCGACAAGTCATTTTCCTCTTCTTTTTTTTTTTTTATTTCTTTTCTCCCTCAGTCTTCTCTCTTACTGATTGATTAACTGACTAACTACTCTGCTACTACTACTCTGCTACTGATATCACGACAACTGCTACAACAGCAACAACAACAACAAAATACTACTATCACTACTAGTACTACTATTACTACTACTACTACTACTACTACTATTACTACTACTACTACTACTACTCTACCACGACCACTACAGCAAGAAGAAAAGAACAAGAAGAAGAAGAAGAAGAAGAAGAAGAAGAAGAAGAACGACAACAACAACAACAACAACAATTACTGCTACTACTACTACTACTACTACTACTACTACTACTGCTACTACTACTACTACTACTACTACTACTACTACTGCTGCTGCTACTACTACTACCACAACAACAACAACAACAACAACAACAACAACAACAACAACAAAAAAACAACAGCAACTACTACTACTACTACTACTACTACTACTACTACTACACAATCACTACTGCTACTGTCACCATTACTATTATGACTATTATCACTACTACTACCACTACTACTATTACTACACCACAATCACTACTGCTTCTGTCACCATTACTATTATGACTACTATCACTACTACTACACTATTACTACTACTTCTACTACTACTACTACTACTACTACTACTACTACTACTACTACCACACAACCACCACCACCTCCACCAGTACCACAACTACTATTGCTACTACAACATCACTACCATTACCACCCTGCCATCACCGTCACCACAACCATTACAACTACAACAAATACTGCTACTAACGTCAACTCTCTCTCCCTAACAGATCAGCGTGGTTGTAACCTTCAAGCTCGTGGACGACTCTGGAAGTTCCCAGGCTTGTGCCCTTCTGCCGGCAACCATTATTTAGACTCCTTCTCCTGTTCCTGCTACTGCTTCTTCTTCTTCTCCTTCTCCTCCTCCTCCTCCTCCTCCTCCTCTTCCTCCTCCTCTTCCTCTCCTCCCTCAGTTTAATCTCTCTTCTCTATTTCTCTTTCTCTTTCATTCTCTTTTATCTGTTTTTGTTTTGCTTCTTTCTTATCCTGCTCCTCCTCCTCCTTCTCCTCTTCTTCCTCCTCCTCTTCCTTTTTCCTCAGTTTAATCTTTACTCTTTTCATTCATTTTTTTTCCTTTCATTCTCCTTTATTTGCTTTTCTTGTTTTGCCAATTCTTTATCATCGTCTTCCTTCTCCTTCTTCTCCTCCTCTTCCTCCTCCTCCTCCTTCCTATTCCAGGTTCACCCGCACCTCTTTGGACTCTAATATTTATTATGTGAACAGCACTGTGCATTATGTAATTGTGTAAGCTTGAATAAATGATGATTATGAAGCAATAGTTATGTATGTGGTTGTCCTTCAGAGAGAGAGAGAGAGAGAGAGAGAGAGAGAGAGAGAGAGAGAGAGAGAGAGAGAGAGAGAGAGAGAGAGAGAGAGAGAGAGAGAGAGATGGTAAACTTTAAATCTTCTTTTAGTTTTTATTTGGATACCGTGTATTACACACATTTTTGCTACATCATGCTGCTTGTACACTGATCCCATAACATCAATCAGATTTTTAGCCAATGAGAAGCGCTATTCAAGTAATGAACATCAGATGTATTCACTTGGTTTTGAGGTATATTAAAAAACCATCAACTGCAGCAAATTAGCTGTCTAATTCCTAGTTTCTTTCATAATTTTTTTCATCCATTCTTTCTTTTCTGCTGAACAGGCTTTTCTTTTCGGCACACACTACTAGGGAGAGAGGACAAAATAAAAATGTTAACTTTTCGATGCTATAAACTTTGAAATGAAAGACCCAGTGTATGAGAATCCCTGGGAACCCATTGGTCTCATCTGGATGGTTTTTTTTAGATCGGTCCATGGCTAATTTTGATTTTGCACAAAAATTACCAAATATATGGATATTTGAGCTAAAATATAAAGTTTGAAAATGCTGTAAAATGGAAAGTTTCTGTACAATAACAAGGCAGATAGGTCCAGTACTGACTATTTATTATTGTTGACTCTATTACAATTCTATTTGATCCTACATAAACATCAGAAATTTAATTAGGATCTTGATAAATCATATAATCCGGAAGAAAATTTAATGCTCTTACTCTGGACATACACTGTAGATTTTTACATTAAATCCATGACAGACACGAAGATAGCAATGGTGACCTTTTTCAGAAATGAAATTTTCTAGCAGATAAGTTTTAGGTTTTCGCCAAATTCCTGGCGAGTTAAGTCCTACTTCTTCTCTCCCTTAGCTTTCCTTTTCCTTATGCGGAACACTGTATTGCTTTACGGGAGGGAAATGATAGTGTCTCTGGCATGCTGTACTTCCATCTTCATTCTCCTCCTCTTCTTCTCTGTGACATCACTAGCAAGATATTTGTCCTCTTCAATGATCCTTCTTCAATTGCTCCAGCTGATGCAATGCTCCTCCCTCCACTTTCAGGTTCTGTGAGGCTTTCACCTCAAGCTTCTGTCCTGCTAGCTCTTCCTGCTTTTTAGACCACTCCAGCTCGATGTCCTTTATCCTTCTGACAGCTTGATCATAGCCTCTGAAGTTGTCTCCAAACCTGGTTCACAGTTTCTTGGTTCCCTTTATGATGATGGCTCTACTGCTGGCTTCTAGGTTTCTATTTTTGGCAGTTCTGTACCTCACCAAACCACAGTAGTTCTCCATGGCGAGATTAAGGACCGGTGCATTCTTGGCTACAAGATCACTCATATTTTCAACTGAAACTCAGCTTGAAACACATCAGATATTCCACAATCACTTCTTTGCCTGACTAAAGTTGTAGCAAAATGAAAGATGATGGCTGCATAAAGTCAGTAAGTTTGACACCCACATCAAGATACTCCTCAACATAACACCAGATAGCCTCAACAGCATAGCTCTTGTAACTTGCCTTAATATCTTTGAATAGTTCCTCAGTAATCCCAATGTACCATGGAGTGTCCATAAGGAAAAAACTACAGTGACTGCCTGCGTCAACTTGTACAACTGTCTAAAGAAGATCTGGGGACTCTTGAGAGTAGAACTTGCTAATTGTGACAGCATGGAATGGCTCTATCAGTTGAGTACCAAATACTGCCACGACTGACAAACATGACAAACTGGACATAATCCTGATGGAAAATGTCTCTTACTAAGCAGGCCAGCCTGTTATCAATGCTGGTATTGATTATTAGGAAGTCCTGTAAGGCCTGCTTGGGATACATGAATACAGCACAGACTTTGAGAAAGCAGCCAAATCGTTAATTTTTGTGCAGGAACATCTCACAATAAATGCCTTGGTTGTCACAGAATCTTCTGAATTCCTCTCCTTTGTTCCAAGGCATGTGCTTCAGCTCCAATCCAACCAGCCTTGTGATGCAATCGACAAATTGGTTAACGAGAGACCCATTCTTCCTTTCAGAATCTGTTCGTACAACAGACCCATCCAGAACATTGTTGATACCAACAGACTTCATTTCTGTGAATAGAAGTGTTAAGTGACCTACGGAGACCCAGGCCACAGTGTGTGGCACAGGAGATTTGGCCAACGTTATGATCTATATCAAACAGCTTAGGGACATCTTCAGACAGAAACTTGTTATGGGCCACACTACCAGTAATGTGAATATCAACCAACTTGTAAAGATCCGAAGGTTCCTTGGGAAGATCACAGGAAGCTGCAAGAATCTGAAAGCCAAGGACAGCTTGCTCAGCAATATCCTTTCTTGCCTCTCCAGCAACAGGAACAACTGGTAGTGGAAAAATTAAGTCTTTATTCACATGGACTCCAGCCACACCGAACTTTACTACAGCCTTCTTACTAGCTGAATCAGAAGCAAAAGTTGTTGTTTCACCTGCACCTTTCCTGGTCACAATCTCAGCAGCTTCAGAAATCAGTTTTCTGTGTCATATCTCTGACTGATTTGATGCCTGGAAGGGAATCCTGATCAAAAGTATCCTCTTGACAGTTTGACAACTGCTTGAAATTTCGCCCAAAACATCTATCTGCAACAATCTGAATAGCCAGCAGAGCTTCTCTGGCTGACAAACCTGCACTAATAAGATCACCAATAGCAAGATAAAATTTGTCCAGAACTTTCCTCTCAGATCTTACAAGACGAAATTCCTTAGGCATAGGATCATAAATATTTTCTGGTAATTTCTTGTACTGCATTTTGCTACAGACAGTGTCGGTTTTCTCTTTTACATAATCACTGTCACTTTCATTATTGGTATGACCACATTCAAGAAAGTGATTTTCATTGTTCACAGTTTCAAACTGGGAACTTGCAATTTTGCATATGCTGCTGTTTTGTAGGGTAATTTTCAAGATGTGTTTTCTTATCCTCCTGCTTAGCCCAACCAGGATCAACTTTTGCTTTCTTAGGAAAATAATAAATCTTCCTTGGATATTTCCTGCCTATTTCACATGAGATCTGATTTTCCACATATTCAAATATCCACATATTTGGGGCCCATCCTCATGCCAAACTACCGTCCTATTGTTTTAATTTCCTGCCTCTCTAGAGTTTTTAAATCTATCCTCAACAGGAAGATTCTTGAACATCTGTCACTTCACGACCTTGTCTGATCGCTAGTATGAGTTCCATCGAGGCTGCTCTACTTGAGATCTAACTTTCCTTACCGAGTCTTGGGCATCCTCTTTTAGGGATTTTGGTGAAACTTTCGTTGTTGCCTTAGACATATCAAAAGCTTTCGATTGAGTCTAGCACAAAACTTTTATTTCCAAACTGCCCTCCTACGACTTCTATCCTTCTCTTTGTAACTTCATCTCAAGTTTCATTTCGGACTTTTCTATTGCTGCCGTGCTAGACGATCACTGTTCTTCTAAGCCTATTAAAAATGGTGTTCCTCAGGATTCTGTCCTGTCACCCACTCTTTTCTTATTATTTATCAATGATCTTCTAAGCCAAGCTTCTCGTCCTATCCACTCCTATGCTGATGATACCACCCTGCACTTTTCCATGTCTTTTCGTAGACGTCTAACCCATCAAGGAGTAAACAGTTCATGCAGGGAAGCCACTGAACGCTTGACTTCTTATCTCCCTAAAATTTCTGATTGGACAAGAGCAAACTTAATATAATTCAATGCCTCAAAACTCAATTCCTCCATCTATAAACTTGACACAACCTTCCAGTTTGATTTTAACTAGCTATCACTCATACTGCCAAAATCTCAGTGAATTACAAAGTCTTCAGGTTAACAATAATGAATGCAATTTTTCTCTATAAATATTATGAGTTAACATATCACATGAGTCTACACTTAATCTACAAAATCTTAAGAAAGGAAATTTTTACAAAGTTCGCATTAAAAGTACTTGGATAACCCTTGCTTCTTAATACAAGAATTACCAGCATCAGCAGGAAAGAAAGTATTCATCCTTGCCAGTTGCTGTGATTTGATTAAATTATATATATATATATATATATATATATATATATATATATATATATATATATATATATATATATATATATATATATATATATATATATATATATATATATATATATATATATATATATATATATATATATATATATATATATATATATATATATATATATATATATATATATATATATATATATATATATATATATATATATATATATATATATATATATATATATATAAAACCCACTTAGGCACCAGTCCCAAAAGAGATGTCAAGGGAATCATCGAAAACTGCAGGATAAATGTCTTGAAACCTCCCTCTTGAAAGAGTTCAAGTCATAAGAACAAGGAAATACAGAAGCAGGCAGAATGTTCCAGAGTTTACCAGAGAAAGGAATGAATGATTGAGAATAATGTTTAACTCTTGCATTAAAGAGGTGGACAGAATAGGGATGAGGGAAAGAAGAAAGTTATGTGCAATGAACCCGCAGGAGAAGGAGAGGCATGCAGTTAGCAAGATCAGAAGAGCAGTTAGCATGAAAATAGCGGTTGAAGATAGCAAGAGATGCAACACTGCAGTGATGAGAAAGAGGCTGAAGATAGTCAGTTGGAGAAGAGGAGTTGATAAGATGAAAAGTTTTTTATTCTACCCTGTCTAAAACAGCGGCATGTGAAGCATACTCCATACATTGGTGGATAAGGGACTGTACAGAGTTAGCAGCTGGGGGATGAGAGAAACTGGCGGAGACGACTCAGAACACCTAGCTTCATAGAAGCTGCTTTAGCTAGAGATGAAATGTGAAGTTTCCAGTTGAAATCATAAGTAAAAGGATAGACTGAGGATGTTTAGTGTAGAAGAGGGGGACAGCTGAGTGTCATTGAAGAAGAAGAGATAGTTATCTGGAAGGTTGTGTCAGATTGATAGATGGAGGAATTGAGTTTTTGAGGCATTGAACAATAGTAAGCTTACTCTCTACCAATCAGAAATTTTAGAGAGATTAGTAGTCAGGCGTTCTGTGGTTTCCCTGCGTGCATTATTTACTTCATGAAGGGTTGGACTTCTATGAAAAGACGTGAAAAGTCCAAGGTGGTATCATCAGTGTAGGAATGGATAGGACAAGAAGGTTTGGTTTAGAACAGTGGTTCTCACCCGGGAGGGGGAGGTAGGTAGGCGATGACAGAACGGGAGGGAAAAAGTCACGGAAAATCACGGAATCACTGGCCATTAGTACAAAAGAGATGCAGCTGTTATGCCCTCCCTCTATCTATCTGTCTGATTCCATCTCTCTTTCTATGGTGTCATAGTTGAAGAGGGGGTTGAGTGGGTGGCACAGGGGGAGGGGGGGACCCCGCTACATTGAACCACCTTTAGGGATCCCAGCTTGCAGGTTGAGCTTGAGTATTCCTGGTTTTGATCATTGATGAATAATAGAAAGAGAGTAGGTCATAGGACAGAACTCTGAGGAACACCATTGTTAACAGATTTAAAAGAAGAATAATGACCGTCTACCACAGCAGTAATAGAACGGTCAGAAAGGAAACTTGAGATGAAGTTACAAAGAGGATAGAAGCCATAGGAGGGTGGTTTGGAAATCAAAACTTTGTGCGAGACTCTATCAAAAGCTTTTGATGTGTATAAGGCAACAGCAAAAGTTTCACCAAAATCTCTAAAAGAGAATGACCAAGACTCAGTTATGAAAGCCAGAAGATCGCCAGTAGAACGGCCTTGACGAAACCCATACTGGCGATCAGGTAGAAGGCTGTGAAGTGAAAGATATTTAAGAATCTTCTTGTTGAGGATAGATTAAAAAAATTTAGATGGGCAGGGAATTAAAGCAATAGGACGGTAGTTTGAGGGATTAGAACGGTCACCCTTTTTAGAAACAGGCTGAATGTAGACAAACTTTCAGCAAGAAGGAAAGGTAAATGTTAACAGACAGAGTTGAAAGAGTTTGACTAGGTAAGGTGTAGGCACGGAGGCGCAATTTCGGAAAACAATAGGAAGGACCCGATCAAGTCCATAAGCCTTCCGAGGGTTTAGGCCAGCGAGGGCATGGAAAACATCATTGCGAAGAATTTTAATAGGTAGCATGAAGTAGTCAGAGGATGGAGGAGAGGGAGAAACAAGCCCTGAATCATCCAATGAATCCATCCAAAACATCATTGCGAAGAATTTTAATAGGTAACATGAAGTAGTCAGCGGATGGAGGAGAGGGAGAAACAAGCCCTGAATCATCCAATGTAGAGTTTTTAGCAAAGGTCTGAGTGAAGAGTTCAGCTTTGTGATAGCAGTGGTGCCATCTGGTTGAAATAAAGGAGGGAAAGAAGAAGCAAAGTTATTGGAGATATTTTTGGCTAGATGCCAGAAGTCACAAGGGGAGTTAGATCTTGAAAGATTTTGACACTTTCTATTAATGAAGGAGGTTTTGGCTAGGTGGAGAACAAACTTGGCATGGTTCCGGGCAGAAATATAAAGCGCATAAGATTCTGGTGATGGAAGGCTCAAGTACCTTTTGTAGGCCACCTCTCTATCATGTATAGCACGAGAACAGGCTGTGTTAAACCAACGTTTGGAAGGTTTAGGTCGAGAAAAAGAGTGAGGAATGTACGCCTCCATGCCAAACACTATCACCTCTGTTATGCGCTCGGCACACAAAGATGGGTCTCTGACACAGAAGCAGTAGTCATTTCAAGGAAAAATCAGGAAAATACCTCCTCAGATCCCCCCAACTAGGAAAGGCAAAATGCTAGAGGCACCTCCACTTAGGGAGATCATGAGGAGGGATTGGAGTAATAGGACAAAATACAGATATGAGATTGTGATCGGAGGAGCCCAACGGAGAAGAGAGGGTAACAGCATAAGCAGAAGGATCGGATGTTAGGAAAAGGTCAGGAATATGAGTAGGGTATTGCACCAGTTGCTCTAGGTCGTGGAGGATAGCAAAGCTAAAGGTTAGTTCACCAAGATGGTCAGTGAAGGGAGAGGAAAATCAAAGTTGGTGGTGAACATTGAAGTCTCCAAGAATGGAGATCTCCGCAAAAGGAAAGAGAGTCAGAATGTAGTAGTTAAGTAGTCAAATTTCTTATAGTCAGAGGAGTTAGGTGAGAGATATACAGCACAGATTAGAGTCATCTACTTCAATTTTCATAAGGGCTTAGATTTTTAGCTCCTCGGAGCTCCACCCACTGAAGAACAGACCAGCAGTATTGTCTGGCATGCTGACCAAGAAAAAAGTGTCTTACAGTTCATTGGCGATGTGTCTTTACTGTGACCGCAGCAGCCTTAAGCACTTGAAGTTTATGGCATTTAAAAATGAATAGCTGGTCTTCCAGGCCTTGTGATATTGTTAGTTGAATAAAAGTAATCATATAGGGCCAATTCTTTTTTTTTTTTGTATGTGTGATCGAAGGAAAGAGACAGACAGACACATTGATTATTCTTTAATAGCTATTATATTTAAAGAAGAGGCATATAGTAATATGTAGTAGTCTGGTTAAGACATTCCAGGTCAAACTGATGCTTGATGTTGGCTAAATATGACTAATAAAACTTTCTGCTTGGTACTGTACATACGGCAGATATGAAATAAAATTTTAAAGCATCTCTTTGCTGGTATTTTTACGCTGTTTCCGCATTTTGGGTGAGTTCCATCTCTTAGGTGTCTCTATTTATTATTCTAGTCTGACTAGACAGACTGCAAGTATTATAATTTAACCAAATATAGTTTATAATTAGAACTGATGCAGGGAGTACTTCTAGCAGATATTCAGGTCACAGGTCATTCACAGGAGCGAGAGCGAGGTCCCTTGCCCCGGTCCTCACACTCCGCCTTGTTAATTAAAGGGAACGTTCTGTTTCGTGTATTGCTTCTTCAGACCTGTCCTACTTCATCACCTGTGCAAATACAAGCCACTCGATCTGCAGAGAATTTTAGCGTGAATTGGTTGTATCAGTCATGACTTCACAGTGCATTATGGCACCGTATCAGAGCACAGTAATATGTTGGAAGTCGTGGCCCAAGACAGGAAGGCATTTCGCCATGTTAAGGGAAAACTTTTACCTGCCCTGCCGGAATGCCGCATGCCGCTGGAAGACTTGACTGTTCCACGCTCATTGTAAGCAAATGTTACTATTCACTTAACCTGAGACAATTCACGCTACACAGTTTTAATAATGGTTTTCACTAATGACTGACTTGTATGCAGACAGTATTGTATGTTAGGGATTTTATTGAAAACAATACAAGTACATCGGCTTGTTTTCACCTAACATGTTTGCATCACCGTCTGTGGCTGTGTCCGTCCACTATTCTCGCAAGCACTTAATAGAAAGCTTGCGAGCCGGTGGGATAGTTGCAAGGTTCCGAAGCTCCCAGGAGACCTGCGTGAAAGGAATGCATCGGAAAATGCCTGTTTCCGAGGCGTTTACGAAAAACTGAAGACGCCTAAATTTAGTTTGGAAGTGACTCTGTTGTCGTAACCAGAAGGTGGAAAACTCTAAAGATTCAAGAGCGTGGACACAAGAGCAGGTTAAGTCCTTGCGCACATAAATCCAACATCCAGCTTTGGATTGAAAATGACGATAGAGAAGGTAGGAGGGAATAAAAAAGGGACTACTGTCAGTTGCCTCAGACACCTGTGTTACAGTGAGGAAAAGAAGATGAGGTTTAGTAGAGAAGTGGTTGTGTTCAACAGATTGAAATCTAATCTAAGACGGCGAATGTTGCAGAAGTTAATAAAGAAGTTGCAGGGGTGTCAAGACACTTAAGGTCGATACCAGAAGAGCAGTCCGACCTGGGGACATTTGTGGTCTCCTCCCTAGAAGGGGACTCCGAGGTTGTTTGATGTCACACAGTTTTCCAAGGGTATTTTACAGTTCTAGTTACAGATTAATAAGATTTCTTCATTACTAAACAGGAGAAACATTCTGTTACTGTACGTAAAGCGTATGTGCCTCACATCATTATTCCTTGGTAATCGTAAGTTAAATGTTCAATAGTTTTCTACTTATAAGATGACATGTAATATGTGTAAGTATCAGTACTCAATGATATATGAAACACCATAGCCAATGCTCACTTGTTGATAGAGTGTAGTTAACCCACTGGTCGCCTGGGGGCCTCACTCACGGCCAAGTCGTGCTCAAAGATGGGACAGGAAGATGACCGAGGTAAATACTTTAAATTTGTAGTAATGTAGTGCCGGGACGTAATATTAGGCTAATATAAGTACAATTAAGTTAGTATGAGAATTATTGGTAAGATTAGTCGTTATTACACCATGCATACATCCCCGAGACATACATACAGACAGATAACATGCTGGCGCCCGCGGGAAATGGGTGACAGATTTTCTTTATGAATAAAGGCATTATTTTCATACAAGGTATTAGCTTGTGGCTAGAATTTTTCACCTTGTTACTCAGAAGAACAAATACACCAGGTCATGATATGAGTAAAGTAATGTAAACGTTTATTATACGGTTGAAACAAATCATTTGCGAATTAACTTGAGGAAGAATCTGAAAACTACAGAGGTTCGTAGCGTGGGGATGCCAGCCCGATTTCCTGCTTAGAGAGATCTTAGCTTGCTTACAGTACAGGTACGTCGCTCTAAGTTTGAAGTAATTAATATTCATATTTGCAAATATATTTTCTTATCAGTACATCACTCAGAGAGATCTTGGCTTGCTTACACCACAGGGAAGCCAGTGGAAGTAAAGGAAAAGTCTGTCTGTGCGTCCCACGTGTGTGTTTGGTTAAGACCCCATCACATCAGAGGCAGTCCTTACTACGCGCAGCATGTTCTCAACACGTTCAGAAAAATTTTGAGGACGTAGTGGAGACATAGTGGGAATGCGAAATCTCTCCACTGCTACGTATCTACCAAGCCTTTACTGCGTACCTCCTTTGACCTTACTACGATATCACTGGGTCCAATCGGGTTTACGCGCATAACACGTGCGTGATCAGGCTTCCCCCACGCTCACTAGGTTCCCGTCACGCTCACTGCGTTTTTATCAGCGCCCAACCGGTCCGCAGTACGCTCACGTGTGCTTTTCTGTATTTTGTGTCCTGCTTAGATGACATGGGTGTTAATCTGGTCAGAAGCTCGTCAAATATTGCTGGTGGCATGCGAAGAAAGTTGGAGAATGAAGCCTCAATCACTTAACTTCAGACTTTCCATCAGTCTGTGGTAATGACCAAACTGGAGCCTGCTTTCTAGATCTAACCATTCTCTGATCCAGCATGCTCTGTCTTTTCTTCTTCTTTTTTTTTTTCTCCGTCTTCTCTTTGCCAGCAAAACAACAGCAACATCAGCATCCAGCACAGCCAGTTGTCCATGGAGCAAGACCATCCGGTGCAGGATTTGTGGACTCATGATGCTCAGGAACCAAAGTGAGAGCGGTAACTCATGAGCAGGTGTAGCTTCTCCCTATTCCTGCCACCCAGTCAACCAAGTCCTCGCTGCGTCAGTAATGCGTCAACTAAGTCCTCGCTGCTTCCCTAACACGTCAACCCGGTCCGCACTAGGTCAGCAGACGGTCCATTACACGTCTTCAATTTTCTACGCTCTCGCTACGTAAATTTGGAGCAATATCAAAACCCCTCCACGTCCATGCCGTCCTCGCGGTCCTCATTGCGTCCAAGCCGGTCCTCGCCGCGTTCATGCCCGTCCTCAACACGTCCTGGCGATTTTTCCAGGACGTAGTAAGGACGTGCTCTGGTGTGATGGGGGTATTAGGTACACATAATAGTGTGAGAACGGAGAATTTAGTTCACGGATTATTAAGGTTGAGCAGTATTTCTCGTTATCATACGGGAACGAAACCACCTGGTTCGATCCTCGGAACACTGATTAGGCTGTATTATACCAGGTTATAGGAAAATGTAATAAGGAGATTGTTTATTCTTATGTAAGTACCAGTGAATTATTTTTCAAGTCACGTGCGTGAATAATACTACCCTCGACAGGTGAATGAGACTGTACATTCATGTAATATCCAAACACTAATGCCCATTATTGTTATTGGTGAATGTGTGAAGTATGTCAAGTGACATACACTATTGTAATGAAATCTTCAACGCTACTAAAAGGATACTTTGCGCTACCTGATGTAATATGAATGACGTGTGAATTAGTATTAACGCTACCACAAGTGAAGGAAAAATAAAGACCATAAATCAGTGAGTGTAGATATTTCCTCACCAACTAGTTAGAAAAAAAAATAAATAAATAAAAAAAATAAATAAATAACCCCTGGCTTTCGAGTGGCACACAGGGGAGGGGCATTACAGTAAAAACTGACTTGTAGTGCCAAGTTGATTGCATGTATTGTTAATGAAAACTGTAATGTATTGAAAGTGTTTAATATCAGTGTATAATGCTATTTTATAAGAAATTAAGACCGATAACTTGTTCGTAGTTCTTATGGTCATGCCTACCTCGTCAAGAAATGTCAGAGATAACTGCCTTTCCTCGACCCTTCGATGATGGGTGTGGTCAGTAAAACTGATCACCTGAGAGTTATTAATGTAGCCGCACCGGCTGGGCATCAATTGGCTCTCAGGTGATCTGTTTTACTGATCACACCCATCATCGTAGAGTCGAGGAAAGGCAGTTCTCCCTGACACGTTTATTGATGAGGTAGGCATGACCGTAAGAACTGCGAACAAGTTCTCGGTCTCAATTTCTTACAAAATAACATTATACACTGATATTAAACACTTTCAACATATTACAATATTCATTAACAATACATGCAATTGACTTGGCACTATGACAATCAGTTTTTACTACAAAATTAAAGTATTTACCTCGGTCACCACCCTGCCCGTCTTTGAGCGCGACTTGGCCGTGAGTGATGCCCGCAGGCGACTAGCAGGTCAACCCCACACTACTAACAAGTGAGCATCGGCTTCGGTGCTTAATATAGCATTAAAAACTGATACTTACACATATTACGCGTTTTCATGCAAATAGAAAACTATTAAACATTTCACTTATAAATGCCGAGGAATAATGACATGAGATACATACGCTTTACATTCAGTAACATGGCTCCCCTAAATTGTGTAACAATTTACCTTAAATTAAGATTAGTATTTACCTTAAAACTAGGATTAGCACATAATATGTTTTGTTACACTGGCTCCTTGGCGGGGATGCTCCGGTCTATTATTATGCATTACCTTCTAACAGCAATACTAGACTATGTATTGGCCTCTCTATGATGGTCCTGTTTGCCCTTATGTGTCTTCCCTGGTTGTCAAGATTACAGTCTGAAACCAGGACCTTAACCTTTCTTACTAGGCCATCATGATCAGGAGATACTTCTGTTACTCTTCCCAGTTTCCACTGGTTCCTTGCTAAATTCTGATCTTTGATGATAACTATGTCATTTACACTGAGATTCCTCTTTGGTGTTGTCCACTTATTTCTAAGTTGTAAGAATTGCACATACTCCTTTTTCCACCTGGACCAGAACTGGTTGGCCAGGTATTATGCTCTGCGCCATCTCTTTATGCAGTACAGGTCCTTCTTAATGAAAATGCTTGGAGGAGGCAGTACTACCTTTGTTTTCATAGTTAACAAATTACTGGGTGTCAACGGTGTAGGACTTTCTGGGGAGTTAAGATGGTCCACGGTTAGGGGACAACCATTAACTATATTTTCCGCTTCAACTAAGAAGGTTCTCAGATCTTGGTCATCTAACTGGGTACCATGCTGATCAAGTAACACAGAGAGTACATTTCTCACTGTGCGTATCTGCCTCTCCCAAACATCTCCGATATGACTGGAATTGGGTACATTCATGTTAAAAACAATCCAGTCACACTGATCTTTCATGAGTTCTTGTCTGACTTTATTGTTATTTAATTCTTTCAAGCATTTCTCATACTCTGATTTGGCTCCTACAAAGTTAGTTCCTTGGTCACATCTCAACTGTCTTACAGGCCCTCTTCGTCCTACAGAGCGACGGTATGCACTTAGGAAGGAAATTGTATCCATGCTGTTGGCTGTCTCTATGTGCACAGCTCTACATGCCATGCAAGTAAAGAGCACTCCATATCTTTTAAGCTCTTTACGCCCCTCTTTGACATAGAAAGGGCCAAAGAAATCTACTGCTGAGTATGTAAAAGGAGGTGATGGTTCTAGTCTGTCAATAGGCAGGTCTGCCATCTTCTGTCCCTGTATTGTACTTCTAACTTTACGACAGATAATGCACTTTGAAATGTGCCTTGATACTAGGGATGATCCTCCTACTATCCAGTATCCACATGATCTGATTTCATTTAAAGTTATGCCCCTGCCTTGATGATTTGTCCTTTTGTGATGGTGGCATATTATCAGCTGGGTTATGTGAGATGTTTTGGGGAGGATGACTGGATGTTTGGATTCATCTGTCAGATTAGAAAGCCTCAATCTTCCTCCTACTCTCATGATACCATTTTTGTCAATGAAGGGATCTAACTTATAGAGGGAACTGGTCTTGTCTATCACTTTTGTTCCCTTGCCATTGTCTCCTTTAATTAAAGAATTATGGTTAGCAGATGATTCCAGTACATTTATCTCCTTCTGGAATGCCTTTGCTTGCAGTTGTTTTATAATTACATTTTCAGCTTCTGACACTTCTGCTACATTTACTGGCTCATATGTGTTTCCCTTTACTTTAGTAGTGCCATCACCTTTTCCTCTGAAGCTGTTCAGAAGCTTGAGGCATACAGCAACTGCCCTCTTTGCTTTAAACCAATCAGAAAAATACTCAAGTCTTTCTAGTATATCTGTGGGCTGTTGTGTACCTACAGCATGGCATACAACTTTCTTCACTTCAGGATCATTCTCATTTATGACCTTGTACTGGGAATGGCTATCCATTTTGCTATGTTGCCAAAGGAATTCTGGGCCATTCCACCAGATCTTGCTATTACACAATTCATCTGCTGTCATGCCTTTAGATGCATGATCTGCTGGGTTATACTGCGTCTCTACAAATTTCCACTGATCTGGTGAAGTGTGACCTCTTATTGTTTCTACTCTGTTTGCAACATATACATGGAATCTCTTTGCTTCATTTGCAATGTAACCAAGGACTACTTTGCTGTCTGTCCAAAATACTTCTTCCACATTATTATACTCAAGTTCTCCCTTCAAGAGTTTATGGATTCTAACTGACACCACTGCTGCTGCTAGTTCTAGTCTGGGAATTGTCATGGTTTTTAGAGGTGTGACACGTGACTTTGCCATTACTAATGCACAATGAATTTTGCCAGTCTTGCTAATTAATCTAATATATGAGCACTGGCCATATCCCTCTTGACAGCAGGCATCTGAAAAGTGATGGAGTTCAACCTTTTCTACTTCCCCAAAGTCATCAGGTTTGTAGCATCTAGGTACCTTTAACTGATCTAGTTTGTGCAGCTCATCCTTCCATTTTATCCATTTAGGTTTGACATAATCTGGCACCTCATCATCCCAATCAACTGCATTCTTACATAATTCTTGTAAAATTTGCTTTCCAGTCAGTATGAGAGGTGACACTAGACCTAATGGATCATATATAGAGCTCACTGTTGACAGAATGCCTCTCCTGGTGAGTGGCTTGTCTTTCAGCTTTATTCTAAATTGAAATGTGTCAGATTCTATGCACCACTCAACTCCCAAAGTTCTTTCTATAGGCAGTGTGTCTTCATTCTTACTAAAATCCAAACTTTTAATTCCATCTGCTCTCTCATGAGGAGAAATTGCAGCTAATACATCTTTGTTGTTTGACAAGAACTTATGAAGGTTAAAACCTCCCTTGTAACATAATTCTTTGCTCTGCTGAATAAGAGTGACAGCTTCATCCATTGTAGCTACTGACTTCAAACCATCATCAACATAAAAGTTGTTTCTTACAAACTTGGCTGCATCAGATCCACACCCATAATCATCTGCAGCTTTCTTAAGAGCAAAGTTGGCTACACTTGGAGATGAAGTAGCTCCAAACAGGTGAGCTGTCATCCTGTATTCAGCTATCTCATTATTAAGGTCACCATTTTCCCACCAAAGGAATCTTAACATGTCTCTGTGTTCTGGGTTGACCTTCACTTGATGGTACATTGCTTCTATATCACATACAAGTGCAATGCTTTCTTGCCTAAACCTACACAACACTCCAATAAGTTTGTTGGTAAGGTCTGGGCCTTGTAACAGGTGACTGTTTAATGACTGGTTCTGTAGTTTGCACTACAGTCAAAGACAACTCTCAACTTCTTTGGCTTTCTCGGATGATAGACTCCATGATGTGGAATGTACCAGACCTTACCATCATTCCTAACTAAATCCTTTGTCGGTACAACCTCTGCATAACCTTTTGTAATCATATCATCCATGAACACTTTGTAATCACCTTTGTGTTGATTATCCTTCTCAAGTTTAGCTCTTAAGAGACTTGTTCGCAGTTCTTACGGTCATGCCTACCTCATCAATAAACGTGTCAGGGAGAACTGCCTTTCCTCGACCCTACGATGATGGGTGTGATCAGTAAAACAGCTCACCTGAGAGCCAATTGATGCCCAGCCGGTGCGGCTACAATTAAAGACCTGCCGGTGCGGCTACACATTCTTAAGAACCCGACTGTTCGTCTCTGTGGCCTTTGAAAATAGTTGTGGTGAGAGAGCAAAGTGTTTCAGAATACAGGCCCTGGGGTTCACTGATGCTTTGTGACAACTGGAGGCTGTCATCAACGTAGAAAATGAGGGCGTTTATTTTAAATTCTTTTCTTTTTCCATGATCTTGATCTTGATCTTGATGGTACAGGTGGCACAGGATCACTCCTGAGCCAGGCCTTTGGATCGGCAACTCCTGTAGAAAGGGGAAAAAAAAAGAGAAACGAACAGCATTCTATATCCTAATTGTTCATACACCTGGCACGCCACATTCTCTCCAGAAACTCTTTCACCGCCTCAATCATCCTTTCATTCGCCTCTCTACACAGTCCCAGCAACAACACCATCCACTCTTTTCCTGTCTTCTCCACTCTTTCATTCCTATCATGCCCTAACTCAGTCAGTATCACTTGCATCATCTCATTCCTATCTCTGGCATACTTCACACACTCCAGCACCACATGTTCCACCGTCTCATCCTCTCCCATGTCACACATCTGGCACACTTTGCTGCGGGACTCAGACCACCGGTAACTCCTTGCATTCACATCCATACACTGTGCCCTCGCTCGGAAGAGATCACCACCCAGGCTTCCATCATACCACCTTTCATACCTCGGGGCCTCTTTCTCCTTGTACCATTCCAGGGTCTTCTTTCTTTCCATCTCATTCTTCCATTCATTCAGTCCCACACATTTCACTTCTTTGTCTATCTCATTCTTCCATTTTCTCACATCCCATTCGGCTCCCACTCTGCCTCCTCTTGTTACCACCCATTCACGCTCATTTTGATTCCTACCAGCCATTCTTATCGCCCACACAACTTGCAATCCATTCCTGTCTGTCATTCTCATGCATCTCTTCCTCCATTTGCTTCCACTTTCATTCCACAGGTACACCTTCCTTGCTATTCTTGCATCATCCATTCTCTCAAGCCTAATCTTGTACCTAAGTGTGGCTTTTGTCAGTCTTTCTCTGAAGGTGCTCCATCCCATGTCACCTCTCAAGGCTTCAACTGCTGTGCACCTCGGTGCACTCAGTGCCATCCTTGCTACTCTATTCTGGCCCACTTGTAACTTATCAATTTCACTTTCATTCCATGCAATCACATCCATACCATACATTATACATGGCACAGCCACACTCTTCCACACTTCTCTCAACACATCATACTTACTTGCTCTCATCCTTGCCGCGCTTCCCAATCGACCTACCCACTGGTTTACCATACTTATCTTTTCATTCTTTGCCTTTGCGCACCCACTAGGACTCATCCACATCCCTAAGTACTTGTATTCTTGCACCTGTCTCAACTCATTCTCCCCAAGTCTCCATACCACATTACTTTCATCCTCTGACCTATTCACAATCATTACTTTGCTTTTCTCACTGCTAAACCTTACTCCAAAGTCTTTACCATAGCCATCCACTACATCCAACAAACTTTGAAGCTCATCTGCCGATTCACTCATAACAACTACATCATCTGCATAAAGGAGCACACATACTTTATCATTCCCCACACTTACCCCTACATTCATTCTTCTCATCCTGGCTGCTAGCTCCTCTGTATACAGGCTAAAAAGGATTGGTGACAATATACAGCCCTGCCTAACTCCTCTCTCACTCTTCACCCAGTCTGTTTCTGTCTCCTAGCCTGTATCTAGCTCTTGTGTCCACATACATACTTTGCACTATGTTAACTATCTTTGCACTCAATCCAATCTTTTCTAAGACTCTACCTAACATTTCTCTGTTCACTCTATCATAAGCTTTCTCTATATCCAAAAAACCTAGGTACAATTTACCCCCATCCTTCTTTTTCTTCTCAATCATTTCATTCACCACAAACATATTGTCCTCAGCTCTCCTGTCCCTACGAAAACCATTCTGTTCTTCACCCAGCACTCCAGCTCTCTCAATCCATTTACACAGTCTCTCATTCAACACTGCACTGAAAACTTTACCTATTGTATTCACTAATGCAATTGGCCTGTAGTTCTTCAGCTCATTCTTACTCTTAAATCCTCCCTTATGCAACAGACACATATCTGAGCCTCCTGTGATCTTGATTTTGATCTTATAGTAGGCTCAGGATTCCTCCTAAGTCAGGCCTTTGCATCGACACTCCTGTAGGGAAAACAGAAAACGGCATACAGAGTCATACAGCATCTATCACATGACTAGTTCCTACATTTAGCAAGCCACATTTCCCTAGGAACTCCTTCAGTGCCTCAATCATTCTTTCATTCGTCTCCCCACACAGTCCCAGCAGGATCACCATCCATTCCATTCTTGCCTTTTCCACTCTAGGTGTCCCAATTCCCTCAGCACCACTTGCATCATCTCATTCCTGTCTCTGGCATACTTCACACACTCCAGCACCACATTCTCCACCGTCTCATCCTCTCCCATGTCACACATCTGGCACACTTTGCTGCAGGACTTCAACCATCTGTAACTCCTTGCATTCACATCCATGCATTGCACCCTCGCTTGGAAGCCCAGGCTTCCATCATACCACTTTTCATACATTGGGGCCTTTTTCTCTCTATACCACCCCAAAGTACTCTTATGTTCCATCTTATTCTTCCATTCACTCAATCCCACATGCTTCACCACACTATCTGTCTCATTTTTCCACTTTCTAACATCCCATTCTAAACCCTCCCCATTTCTGGCAATCATATTCTAGTTGCTCTCAGCTTGCCTCCCCTCATATCGTTGAAAAGCCCAGCTACTTTCCAAACCACTCTTTATTACCATCTTAACACACTTCTTCCCCCACCTGCTGCTCCTAACACTCCACAGAAACACCTTTCTCACTAGTTTTGCATCATCCATTCGCTCTAATCTAGCTAAGATCTAGCTCTAATCTGTAAGGTAAAGATGTCAAGATGCAAGACCTGTATCAAGATTAAGATGAAAATTATCATCAAGATTAAGATTACTTTTGAAAATTTTGTAAGGTAACAAAAAGAACAGTGCATGAATCTTCAGTAATAAGGGAAAAGAAAAGAAAGGAGAAAGGGAAAAGCAGAAGACCCAGACATTGAGGAAGGACATGTCAGGGAGTGCAGTTTCAAAGGCAAAACTCCCGACCAACATATCAGCTCAGACATGGCAACACTGCTCCCAGTCTCGTTCAAAATGGCGGTACCGAAAGAGAAGGACTTTATGCCGCTTCTGGCATCTTGCCGTATCTTGGTAGTTGGTGCTGGTGGTATTGGCTGTGAATTATTGAAAAATCTAGTTCTCACTGGGTTCGAGGATATAGAAGTGGTAAGTGTGCCGTGTGTACTTGAGCCGAGTCCTTGACATAAAGTTTATGTTTCCTCTCGACCTTGCTTAAGTTTGCGATGTTTAGTGAGTTTTCTCATACCTCCAAGTTATCATTTGTCTAATGTAAACTTAGAAATATTGTAAAGTATGTCAGTCGACATGGTGAATGCACATGTTACCTGACAGTGGTGTGCATAGTTACATGTGGCCTAACACCGCCTGTCACCCAACACACCGGTACGTCTGGGTGTTTACACCTGGTGGGGCTGCCCCGTCTGTGACACCAGCTAGAGGTGTATTAAAGAACATGATGTGACAGTCTTATTGGTGAAATACATTACACAGTACAATTTTGGGAAGAGGGGTAGCTTGATTTTTAATTATATGGACAAAAAGAGTACGTATTGCGAATCATGATAAAACAGCTTATTTTTGCCCATCCCCGCTAGCCACCACTTAGTTGTCTCTTACTGGCCAAGTGTGTATTTTCAAATTAGTTAAACCTAACCTTAGCCATACACCACTGGCTGTTCTGTGAATTTTCTCAATAGTGATTTCATCTTTAAATTTCAGCATTTTAAATTTTGTGAAGGTCTTGGAGAATCAGTACCAGTTGAAATTTCAGATTTCCTATAGATTTTGTGTTCATTTTTTGTTCAGTTGCTACAAATGTAATATGTCCTTTTAATAATGATCATTCTATATTATACACTGAAATATTTCCATTATATAGTTCCTCTAATTACTATGTATGTTTACAATCATGTGTAAGATCTTATTTTGCTCATTGTAAGTAATGTGTTCTTGTCATTTTCACTTGAAAACTTCATGCTCATGTGGATTACATTCATTGTTAAAAATCCTTACAAATAATAACTCGTTGAAGAAAGAAACCTGTTGCATGTTTTTAAAATGTAAGGTTCTAGTGCAGTTCAACACAATACACCCATGGCACTTATCACACCCAAGTTGTAGATCACATCATTTTGATTATTTCTAATGGTTACACGGTTTTATTGCTGTCTCAACCAATACATCTTGCCTAACTACAGTCCTTTACAGGGTCTACATCTCACTGAGCATTTCTAGCCCCATTTTACCCTGTTGGAAATTAATAAGTTTACCTTTTGGGGAATGTTCAGCAAAGCCCCCTGGTTAGGAAGTTATTAAATGTTAGGGTAGGTTAGTTTACCTTATGGTGGGGTTCAGTAGGTTAGTTGGGGTTTGAGGGGGGATTATTGGTTGAAACTGCAAATTTACTGTTTACACCACTTATAAGCAACTCACAAACAAATTTTCAATATTTATATAAAATTTCTCTCTCAACCCTGTGCTGGTTCAATCAGTAGTACATGTGTTAGTATGTTGATTTCTGGTAAGGAATGGTTGTATCTATTTCCTTCAGCCAGTGAGAGCTAGCATTTTAATGATGTATTACAATGTCATTTATGTCTGGCCAATATGTCAGTTATTTTCGGGCAATCCCTACATGTGTGCGTTGGTGGCCATAGGAGCCAGCCAGCTAACCGCAAGGATACTCAGTGTCACAATGGCAGTTGGGTGTTGTGGATATAAATTTAAATATTAGGAATTTATTGTGCAGCTCCTTAAGCAAGATGACTTGGGTGTACATTTCTTGAGATCATACAGTGTTTTGCCAAAATCAGTTGAGTGCTGAACAATTTGTGGCACCAGTACCCTTTGAGGAGGAAGAAAAGGAGGTTGACTAACTGCACCCTGGACCTTCCACTTTCTGTTAAGGTTTATGTTTAGGCTAAGTTATTGTCCTTAAGGGTAGGTCCATGGGGTCCTCTGGTTAAGTTTAGTTAGGCTAGGTTAGTTTAGTATCCTGAAGGGGGATCCAAGAGTTGGGGGTGGAGCCCCTTTGATGAGGTTAATGTCCTTATGGGGGTCCAGGGGATGCTTCTCCCCCATTTAGGTAAGGTTAGGTTAGTGTCCTTAAGCAAGGCAAAGCCTTTTCCAAATAGATTAGGTTAAGTTATCCTTAGACTTCATGAATGTCACAATTTGGCCTAATTTGGCTTCCCCAGTGCAATACTAAATATAATAATTTCAAACTATATCTGAAAACTCTTCATTGCTAATTTTGTACCTCCTATCTTAAACACTTCATATGGTGTGGTAGACACCATCACTTACTTATGTGGAGACCAACCATCACACTAGTGTTTGTATGTAAATGTTTCTTTCAATTTGGAAAAAAAAAAAAATATATATATATATATATATATATATATATATATATATATATATATATATATATATATATATATATATATATATATATATATATATATATATATATATATAATTTCTACCTAGATATTCCAATTTCCCTGGGGGAAGTGAAAGGCACTTTTAACCACTATAATAATTCTAGTAGTTGAACAGTAAGCATGATTTGGTGATCCTCTTGAGTACTTTCAATTACTGTATTTGGGGTAATTTGAGTAAATTTTTTATTTTTTTTTATTTTTTATTTTTTTTTGTTTTTGTATTATAAAAGAGTGAAAATGAAACCAAATTTTTATTATGGCAAAATACATTACCATAGGTGCTGTGGCTTACTAGGTAGTGGCAAAGACTAAACTCAGTAAATCATGGCATACATATGTAACCTAATGGGCAATCTGAATTTCCCCACACTGAAATTGAAATTAGTGCAAAATCACCTCAAAACTGACTATCCATACAGTGACTTCAAATGTAGTTTATCTTGCAAAAGTAAAATAAATATGGTTTATCCCTGCAAAAGTGAAATAAACTTATCCAATGTATCATTCCTTATAGCAAAGGATCCCCTTTTCTTAATGCATAATCTGGCCATCAAACTTTTTCTTGAACACAAGCTTGCCCTTGAGTCTTTTGGGTTTTCTTAAGACAGCAGTGCCACACACTGCATCTGATTCCTAGAAAGAAATTGAACACATTTTACCCAAACTTATAACCTTCCTAAAGTACTTGATTTGCCAGCTTTTTTTTTTTTTTTTTTTGGGTTCCAACAGTCCCAGTAACTTATTAACTTTGTACTTTTTCCCCTTGAATTTCACAACAATATAGTCATTTTCATTCAAAATTGGCTCACTGCTAAGTCCATCCTTCACTTTAATATTTGGTTCTAGTTTCAGCTCGTCTTCTAACACTCCAATATCTTTTTTTTTTTTTTTCACTTTCCTCTTCTTTCACATTTTTTGCATTGTCTTGCATTTCCATGTCTTCTGCATTTCTGATACTAACCTCATTGGAATCATCTTCACTTGTATCCATGTCAGACTCTGTGTACAGTGGTTTCCTGCTTGTTACTGCTTTCTTGCCAGTTCCCTGTCTGACACTAGTGGCAGGTGTTTGTTGTGTGCTTGTTGAGGGTTCCATATCAGTTTCAGTAACACTTACACCAGGTTGCACCATGACCATCTTGCTTCTAACACCTCTTCCTCTTGAGGTTAGTGCAGCTTTATGCAGGGTTTGGATCTTCTGTAGAACAAAGTTGCTAACATGTAGAGTGCTACTTGCCTCTGGTGAGGTCCTGTCAACTTTGGCCAAAACCTTTTTTGGATTAAATGGAACTAGATCACAAGCTCTGAACGCAGCTTTGGCTGGCTTTGCATTTTCCTCTAAGTAAACAAAACACCAGATGTTCGAAAAGTGGAGGAACTGTTTGCTGGCCTACCATAATAGTGATATTTAAAAAAAAACAGTTCCTGTGATCTGAAATACCTCACTGCTGAACTCTACTCATTAATTAAGTAATGCACAAAGGAATTAAAAAAAAAATACCCACACATACCCTATGAAATTTGTAGTTAATGCTAGGAATTTGAAGCTCCAAGATCAACTCCATTAACAGCCAGGTTATTATAGCTTTACTATCCATAAATGGAGCAGATTCCTGGTACAACACTATAGGCTACTCTAGCTAATACATACTGTAATGATTATTTCTCAAAACAACATAAGATGCATAATTTAATGAGATGAATGCAAATAAATGTAAATATGGGAAAAGCAATAATAAATGAGGTATTATACCAAGTAGCAAAACATTTTTGGTAATCCAATTTACCCTACTTTTTCAAATTATCCCAAATTACAGTATTGTGATTTTTAGGACCATGATAAACACAATTTTTTTTTTTTTTTAGGTCATTCTGATGGTAATGAAATGGGTGCTAAAGAAAATCCTGTACTTTCACTATGGGTCCTTTCATTGGTAAATCCTGGAACTACTTGATTATGTGTTTTCATCTTAGTGTGTTTTGCATTATTTAAGGAGAAAAGTATTTTGACCCTTGAACTAATAGTGTCATGGGAGGGGAGGGGGTTGTTGGAGATTGATTAGGTTTAAAGTTTTGGTTGATTTCTTTATTATTATTATTATTATTATTATTATTATTATTATTATTATTATTATTAATATTAATATTAATATTGAGTTGGACTGAAATTGTTTGTTTTTTAAATTTAATTTGTTTGGTTGTTATAAAAAGGTAGCTGCCACCAGCCATGGGTTTATGCCTTAATACATTTGTCTTTGTGTGGTATGATAGCGTCATTCTTATTAATTAGTTGTGGTTCCGTAAGGGACTGGAAAACTTCATAACAAAAAGATTACTTTTATTTTATTTAAGTATCTATATAACAAAAGCTTCCTTTTATTTTTCTCTGAATACACAGTGGTTTATCTAGTAGACTATTCTGTTACCCTGGAGTTGTAGGACCCAAATGGTAGGAAAAGTGACAATGTCCTAATTAGTTTATGAGATAAATTTTAGGTGAATAATTTACAAAAAAAGTTTATATGTGCATGTCCAAGGTTACCTTAATTTTCAGTGATAAGCATCCTAGTGTTGGTGTTACATCAAAATATGTTATTGCACATAAAAATATGTTATGACAAACATAATCAAAAGAAATTTTTATTTATCTAAGTTTACATCCTGAATTTTATTTTTCCCCTAAGACTAAAAAGTTAACTGGGCAGGGAATTTACATTTTCTTCTCTCTTTTGGCAAGCAATCTGGTTAGCATTTCTCAAGTAATTATTTTATAATAGGCACAAATGGTTATTCTTATATAGACAAGGTTTGTAAACAGCATAAATTTTTTGAGAAGAAAATCACGTACCTGTTGGCAAGCAATCTTGTTAGTGTCTGTTGTTCACAGCATGGAGCCAGCCTTATATAGGGCCAGCTAAGATTAATAATGAGTTCTGTCTGCCCAAGTATAATTTTTTTTTGCAGTATTCTTAAGAGTCTATTACCCTTGTTTGTTCTCTGATTGTTCTTTAACATTTTAGTTAATGGCCCCACATACTGCCAGACTTTAACACTGCTAACAATTTTAGATCTCAAACATTATTTTCAGAATTTCCCCATAACTACACAGAGTTATAATTTTCTCCAAGTTTCCACTCAATCTATAGCATTATGTGAAAGGATTTTTTTTTTTTTTTTTTTTTTTTTTTTTTTTTTTCTTACTGGTATAACAAACGCTGGGAACATTGGTTTCCTGGTGCTCACATTACTGTTGGTGTAAGCAGGAAAAGATGTATTTTTTTTGCCATGATCTAAATTCAAATATATATAAATTGTCATTTTCTAGGTTACAGTTCCATTTAATATCCTGGTTCTAAATTCTTATTGATCTCAAAAATATATACATTCAAATATATATATAAATTGTCATTTTCTAGGTTAGTTCCATTTAATATCCTGGTTCTAAATTCTTATTGATTTCAAAAATATATACAAAGTTTTATTAAAAAAAAAAATTATATATATATATATATATATATATATATATATATATATATATATATATATATATATATATATATATATATATATATATATATATATATATAATTTTTTTTTTTTGAGACGTTATCCTTCCTTTAAGATATTTTGACTAAATAATTTTATATGGTCATTATTGAATTATGTTATCTTTTATTTCAATTCAATTTTCTTTAGTTTTTGTCCCATGACAATAGTTCAACCAGACTTGTACACTTTTCTTATCACAATTTGGGGAGGAGCAATTTAGTGGGCCTTAAAAAAAATATTTTACCAGCCTTAGACTTGTAAAATAGAACAAAATAAAGCAAGTGATGCTAAATCTAGGGCATAGAAATTTGTTTTCTTTCTTTACTTTGATGATTTCCTTTTGGTTTAGATTCATTGGAAGTGTACTTGGGAGTATGTTGCTTTGATGGTACATGCATATACATAAAATAACCTTTGTCATCTCTTAGACTATCTTGTATATTATTGAATGATGATTTGTGTGTTGCTTTGTTAATGATGCTAAATGCATTTTGTTTCAACAGATTGACTTGGATACAATAGATGTGAGCAACCTGAACAGACAGTTCCTTTTCCAAAAGTGTCATGTTGGGAGGAGTAAAGCAGAGGTTGCCAAGGAGTCAGCCCTCAGATTTAATCCGAAAGCAAAGATAGTGGCTCATCATGACTCAGTGTTGAAGTGAGTATTGCTGGTAATTGTGATTTCTTTTTTTTTTTGCTGTCATGTCCTATGTATTTTTTAAAGTAGGATATTGATAGCTATTGTCTGATTATATATGTATGATATTGATGCATGTACAAGATGTCAGCAATAACTGTAGATTAATGCATCACTAATCATGGATTATGCTAACTAGGGCAGTCACCCCCTTGTAATACAGATGTGGAACTTGGGGTCTTAAGGAGGCCTGTCACCAAACAATACCTGCATCTGTATTGTAGTGCTCTGATCTTTCCTGGAGTAGTCACACCCTAACTTGGTGGTGGAACAAAGGGATCTGTCCCTCCGGGCTTTGTTCCTGCTGGCCCTTGGCGCCTCATGCCTGCCCATCTTACCATTAGGTCAGCAATAGTTCCCGGGTGACTCATTCCTTTACGGAGATCCCTACGTACCATGTCATCAACTTTACCACGTAAACATGACCCTCACTACCTCTCAGCAGCTAAGCTCTCCACAGCTAGTTCCTCTCACACATCTTCACTACTGCAGTTAACTACTATAATGAATTCAGTTTCCTTAATCTCTACTCTGTTTAAATTAGTTTCCTTAGTGTTACCCATGCTTTATATACTAGTTCACTTTAACTCTCATAACACAGATCATGTTGTTTAGCATACTCTTGCTCAACAACAACTTATTTCATCTGCTCGGTGGTAACAGTGGTCCTGCCTAATACATGGATTTGAGAGAGAGTTTTTCGAGAAATATCTTTTGATGAGGTATTTGAGTCTGTGCATGAGAGATGCATGTTCAGCCTTTCACATTTGGCATATGGTGATATCATTGAGGTACCTACATTGCCATCCTCCTCTCTGGTTTCTCTGGTTTGTATAATGGCATATGTGCTTGGTTTATAACTGAGAGGGCCTGAATTTGAATTCTGGGCTGAGTGGAAACAAAAATGGTTTGTTTTCCTTTACACTGTAGCCACTATTCATCTAGGTCTAGCATGAAGTAGGTACAAAGGAACAGTGTAAATCAAGGAATTATAGCACCACTTATTGGGGGGAGTGAAGGCTGGGAATCTCACCATCCTATTTTTCTTGATTATTTTTAAGAGGTGCTATGGCCAAGGGCAATAAAAATGTGGGTTAGAGGAATAAGAGAAAAAAGGGCCCACTGAAGGTAGCAGTCCTTACAGAGTATTGTCCAAAAAGCAAATCCAAGATAACAAAGTATGTCTTGAAACCTCCCTCTAAAAAGAATTTATTAAGAGTTGAAAGATTGAGAGTATATATAGTTCAATCCCATTCTCAAGAGTGGCTTTCATTGGTTGAGAGATTACAGACATGAAATTCATTCCACCTCCTCTGATTCCCTTCTCCTGACCTGCCTTATTTGTGTTGGTCTGTGCCACACTTACACCCAAACACAGACACTTGCCAGGAGACCATGAGTTATGGGACAGAGGGAGGAGGCACAGTAGCAGATGAGAGAAATTAAAAGGTAGAAAAAATAGTATATTGGATGTGTATTTAGAAACAAGTACACAAATTAAGGAATAGTGGGGAATATAGATTGAAAATAAAGGAGAGAGAGAGAGAGAGAGAGAGAGAGAGAGAGAGAGAGAGAGAGAGAGAGAGAGAGAGAGAGAGAGAGAGAGAGAGAGAGAGAGAGAGAGAGAGAGAGAGAGAGAGAGAGAGAGAGAGAGATTGTCTTGTAGCGATAGGTGGCCAGGTGTATGCTGGGTCCCCTGAGGTGTCATCCATGTTCCATGTATAGGGAGAAGAGGGGGAGGAGGACTGCCATACCTCTTATGACCATGGGCACCTTGAAGCTGCTCATTTCTTTCCTGCAGTTTACAAACTTATTTTCCCTCACTATATATCGATCTTTGACTATGAATGCTGGGTTGATTTTCATGCTATGTAACAATAAATTCCCAGTTCTGATTTGTTGTTGTCCATAATATGTAAGACTGAATATGAACACATTTGTGTAATAATGAAGTAGTGTACAATGCCCACTTTCTACCGAGCACTGACCAATTCCAGACTATATCCCAACCATTTAACAGTGACAGAGAGGCAGTGCCCTTTTCATGTTAGCATTAGATATGTATTGTACTGTAATGAGTGCGTCTGAATTAGAAGAATTGTGAGAAAATTGCTGGTGGATCTTGTGTGGTGGGAACCAATTAGAATTAATCACATATGGTTTAGTATTTCAATATTGTGTTTTTCGACATCACTGGTGATGCCGATTGTCATTCATGTCAGCCAGATCCCATGAGTTGCCAGATATGTGAAAAATCATTCAAGGATAAAGATACAACATATGATAAGTGACTTTTCATTAGTGGGAGTTAGCAAATGTGTGCATTTTATTTTTTATTTATTTATTTATTTATTTATTTATTTATTTATTTGTTTATTTTATTTATTTATTTATTTTTTATGTAGGAGGGACAGTGGCCAAGAGCAACAAAAATCCAATAAAAAAAAAAGTCCACTGAAATGCCAGTCCCATAAAAGAGTCCAAAGCGGTAGTCAAAAATTGAAGGATAAGTGTCTTGAAACCTCCCTCGTGAAGGAATTCAAGTCATAGGAAGGTGGAAATACAGAAGCAGGCAGGGAGTTCCAGAGTTTACCAGAGAAAGGGATGAATGATTGAGAATACTGGTTAACTCTTGCATTAGAGAGGTGGACAGAATAGGGGTGAGAGAAAGAAAAGTCTTGTGCAGCGAGGCTGCAGGTGGAAGGGAGGCATGCAGTTAGGAAGATCAGAAGAGCAGTTAGCATGAAAATAGCGGTAGAAGACAGCTAGAGATGCAACATTGCGGCAATGAGAGAGAGGCTGAAGACAGTCAGTTAGAGGAGAGGAGTTGATGAGACGATGAGCGTGGGTACGAGAGCAGGTTAAGTCGTTGCACACATAAACACAACGTCCAGCTTTGGATTCAAAATGAGGATAGAGAAAATAGGAGAGAACAGAAAAAGGCTACTGTTAGTTGCCTCAGACACCTGTGTTTCATTGAGGAAAAGAAGATGAGGTTTAGAAGAGGAGACATGATGTTAATAGATTGAAAATTAGATCTAAGATCATGAATGCTGCAGAAGTTAATGAAGAATAAGTTGAGTGGAGTGTCAAGACACTTAGGGTCGTTATCAGAAGAGCAGTCTGATCTGGGGACATTTGTGGGCCCTTTCCCAGATGGGGACTCCGAGGCTGGTGTAGGAGTCGCCATGATAATTTTGAATTTTTGAGTGAAGGGTGTGTGTGTTATTGAATGCTTGTAGTCTTGTGTGGAGGAAGAGAGTTGTCTTTAGAGGGCAGGCTGCGACTGCCCCCTTGTGTTGTGAGAGACATAGGAAAATGTTCAGCGAGGTCACAGCTGGGTTTAATGATAAGTTCACAGCATCCCCTGATCTGGTATTTTAGACCTCACTGAGAGTGATATGATATAGGATATGATAGGTTTTGATAGGTTATGATAGGTAATATGATAGATGATAGATTCAAAACTTTAGATAGGTAGGAAACTAAACCAATAGGACTGTAGTTTGAGGATTAGAATGGTCACCCTTCTTAAGAACAGGCTGAATGTAAGCAAACTTCCAGCAAGAAAGAAAGGTAGATGTTGATTGTTAGAGTTGAAAGAGTTTGACTAGGGAAGGTGCAAGCACAGAGGCACAGTTTTGGAGAACAATAGGAGGGACCCCATCAGGTCCATAAGCCTTCTGAGGGTGTAGACCTGCAAAGGTCTACACCCTCAGAAAACATCAATGAAAGGTTTTAATGGGTATTATGAAGTAGTTGGAGAATGGAGGAGAGGGAGGGATAAGCCCTGAATCATCCAAGGTAGAGGTTTTAGCAAAGGTGAGCAAAAAGTTCAGCTTTAGAAATAGATGAAATGGCAGTGGTGCCATCAGGTTGAAATAAAGGAGAGAAAGATGAGGAAGCAAAATTATTGGAGATGTTTATGGCTTGGTGCCAGAAGGCATGAGGGGAGCTAGATCTTGAAAGATTTTGACACTGTTAATGAAGAACAGATACTTGTTTAGTTCATGCTGATACAGGTTGGTCTGGTTGGACAAAGCCTGTGTTAACTTATGCTGTACAAGAGATGAATGGGTCAGGCTTGACTGCTTTTACATTTTTTTTTTTTTTTTGTATACGTACATATATGGACCTTATTTATCAATATGATATGGAACAAAATTTTGATATATAAAATATACAAAAAAAAAAGCTTTTTTTTTTATGTGAACCCTGGTTTTACTACACTATGCCATTATTTTTTTCCACTTGTTTTTTTGCCTAACTCTGCCTACAAGTATGTTTTACCATATATATATCTTTATTGTCTTTTTTATGTTGTATACTTATTTTGGATTAGTTTATTAATTTCATTGATTATTTCCTTTCCTCTTCAGGCCCAAATATGGTGTGCCATTCTTCAAAGAATTCACCATGGTTATGAATGCACTTGACAATCAAGCTGCTAGGAACCATGTTAACCGTCTTTGTCTTGCATCTGATGTTCCATTAGTGGAAAGTGGCACAGCAGGATACCTTGGACAAGTTACAGTAAGTTTAGGGGAAGTTTTAGAAAAATTGAAGATGGGCACTGCTAACTGAAAAGTTAGCCTCACTAATCAGTAATCTGCTAACTAATCATAGCTTTTCAAGTCTTACATTTGTTTTGAAGTCTAGTATAAGTTAAATATCATTGTTACTAGCTACTGAATTGCAATCTAGCCTTTGCAGTAGTCACCTGACATTCACTTGTGGCATCCCATTGAAAATGTTTTTCAGATCAAAATACACAAAAGATCAATCAGCTTTTTCTTCATGAGGAGCTTTTTCGGGGTGTTGTCAAACTATGACAAGTACTTCTACACAGAAGAAATCCAAAATGCATTTTTTCATCTCATAATCATGTCAAAGTAAAGATTTTTCAGCCATTTTCATAGATTTATAATTTCTGATCCATGTAAGTAGTCCATGATCTAGTCTGATCCATGTTTGACTCAATCTCCAACATTTATACATTTCACTATCACACAAACTAATTGTCTGAAATTATACCTGCTTTGTTTATTGAGTCTTATCATTCCTATTCCAACATCATCGAACTTCAACATAGCAATTATTCTAGAAGTATCAGAAGATTAGTGCTGGGTTTATTTTTCATTTTATTAAGTTCATAAACTTGGTAGATTTTGTGTATTTTAGATTTTGTGCAAACAATGCTCTTCCTATAGGTGATAAAGAAGGGGCTTACTGAATGCTATGAGTGCCAGCCCAAGGCAGCCCAGAAGACCTATCCAGGTTGCACTATCAGGAACACTCCCTCAGAGCCCATTCACTGCATTGTCTGGGCCAAGCATCTCTTCAAGTGAGTACTGATAATTTGAGCTTACAAAGTGAAAGACAGATAGGTTTCTTGCTTATATAGTCCAACCATGATTCTACTACACAGTAACATTAATGAAAACAGAGAAGCAAATTATTGTGCCTAGTTTTGTTCATGAATTAATGTTTTTGGTATGATTGTATAGAATTATTTTTATATCTATCCATAAAGAGGTATAAAAAAAAGAAGAGGGAGCAGATGTTTGGATAAACTTTACTCTATAGCAGGGGTTCTTAACCTTTTGATGGTTCCATACCCCCAATGGATTGTCGAATATGGTCCCATACCCCCTTCACTTGACTGTTCAAATAATTATCACCAATCCTATTATTTGCCAGTATGTCTTCCAGATACGAGTATTTCAATCGCTTGAATTTACTGTACTTTAGATACGGATTACTAGGGAAAAAACATAACCATTGATAATTTTATTATTTTTTTACTGAAAGCAAAATTAATAAAGTTATAGTTCCATTTTATTATACAAAAAAAAAAAAAAGAACAACATAAATGTGCAAGTTTTTAATCCCTCGACTACATAAAAACATAACCATTGCCACTATATTGCTAACTCCCGTTAGCAATATAGTGTAGCAAACACACACACACACACACACACACACACACACACAATGTATAACAGAAATATAGATACACTCACATGAAAATGTGAATAAGAGATGGACGGAAAAAATAGTCTTCTCTCCACGACGCCAACAGCTCAACTGACAACTGATGACAACGGCCAAATTTAAAACACTGGAAAGAGTCAACCGCCGTCATGTAGGGTAGCGCGCGCATTGCACTGGCAGAGGGGGAAACTACCAGTACCCAGAAATCGAGTCCCAGACCCCCGGCCTTTGGTTCCCATACCCCCAAGGGGTATGGATACCCCCGGTTAAGAACCCCTGCTCTATAGTGTCAGTTAAATGTATAGAGTAAAATCCCTCTCATCTGGCATTTGAGTATCCGGCAGCTTCAAGTATCCGGCACATTTTTCCCCGAGCCTTAAAATCAATAAAAAATCAATGTGTACTCATAAAATCGATTAAAATTCCCACGCGAGGCATACTTTGTCCCCTCGCCACCAGAGCGCACTGCTTCGCGCCACCCGCGGCCCACTGCACTGTGTTTACTCAGTGACTCAGTCTCGCGTGTGCACTGTTTATCGCCTGACGCCTTCATCATGCCTAAAGTTGTAGAAAAGAGGAAGTGTGTTGTGCTTACACTTAAGCAGCTGATCAGATCAGCTGCTGATTAAGATCAGCTGATCTTTGTTATGGTAAGATGCGTGAGTGTAGGGTGGTGATTGTTGACATAATTTCACTTCTATTCAATATCCGGCATGTCGGCGGTCCTGTTGATGCCGGATAAGAGGGATTTTACATTAAAACACACAGTGGCATTATGTATTTGTGTTTTGGAAGTACAGTTCGTGTGGGAAAGTAATGGTGCTGTAACTGTAGTTACTTCCACAGAACATTTTTCATGAGGAAAGCTGTTTTTTGGCAGAGTATCTCTATGAAACTAGCTTTTGGTAAACTACAGTACATTTTTCATGAGGAAAACTGTTTTTGGCAGTGTATCTCTGTATGAAACTAGCTTTTGGTAAACTACAGTACCCTCTTTAGTTTTGTGTTTGGTTTCTTCCAAAGGCATACATAGTGCTAAACTTGAAGATTGTGAAACACAGTCCATAGCAGTTAGTTTGACTTGCTGGATCAGGAGAGTGACATACAGAAGTCAATTCGACAAGCATTTTTTTTTTTTTTAATTTTTAAATTTTTTGTAGGAGGGACACTGGCCAAGGGCAACAAAAATCTAATTAAAAAAAAAAAAAAGCCCACTGAAATGCCAGTCCCAGGAAAGGGTCCAAAGCAGGAAACAAATTGAAGGATTAGTGTATTGAAATCTCCCTCTTGAAGGAATTCAAGTCATAGGAAGGTGGAAATACAGAAGCAGGCAGGGAGTTCCAGAGTTTACCAGAGAAAGGGGTGAATGATTGAGTATACTGGTTAGCTCTTGCATTAGAGAGATAGACAGAATGGGGGTGAGAGAAAGAAGAAAGTCTTGTGCAGTGAGGCCGCAGAAGGAGGGGAGGCATGCAGTTAGCAAGATCAGAAGAGCAGTTAGCATGAAAATAGTGGTAGAAGACAGTCAGTTAGAGGAGAGGAGTTGATGAGATGAAAAACTGGTTAGCTCTTGCATTAGAGATAGACAGAATAGGGGTGAGAGAAAGAAGAAAGTCTTGTGCAGTGAGGCCGCAGAAGGAGGGGAGGCATGCAGTTAGCAAGATCAGAAGAGCAATTTGCATGAAAATAGTGGTAGAAGACAGCCAGAGATGCAACACTGCGGTGATGAGAGAGAGGCTGAAGACAGTCAGTTAGAGGAGAGGAGTTCATGAGACAAAAAGCTTTTGATTCCACCTTGTCTAGAAGAGCGGTATGAGTGGAAGCCCCCCCAGACATGTGAAGCATACTCCATACGGAGTATGGATGGATGAGGCCCCCTGTACAGAGTTAGCAGCTGGGGGTTGAGAAAAACTGGCAGAGACGCCTCAGAACACCCAACTTCATAGAAGCTGTTTTTAGCTAGAGATGATATGTGAAGTTTCCAGTTCAGATTATAAGTAAAGGGCAGACCGAGGATGTTCAGTGCAGAAGAGGGGACAGTTAAGTGTCTGAAGAAGAAGGGATAGTTGTCGAGAAGGTTGTGTTGAGTTGATAGATGGAGGAATTGAGTTTTTTAGGCATTGAACAATACCAAGTTTGCTCTGCCCCAATCAGAAATTTTAGAAAGATCAGAAGTCAGGCGTTCTGTGGCTTCCCTGCGTGAAATGTTTACTTCATGAAGGGTTGGACGTCTATGAAAAGACGTGGAAAAGTGCAGGCTAAATATCATCAGTGTAGGAGTGAATGGGACAAGAAGTTTGGTTTAGAATGTCATTGATGAATAATAAGAAGAGAGTGGGTGACAGGACAGAACCCTGAGGAACACCACTGTTAATAGATTTAGGAGAAGAACAGTGACCGCAGCAGTGGAACGGTCAGAAAGGAAACTTGAGATGAAGTTAAAGAGAGAAGAATAGAAGCTGTAGGAGGGTAGTTTGGAAATCAAAGCTTTGTGCCAGACTATCAAAAGCTTTTGATATATCCAAGGCAACAGCAAAAGTTTCACCAAAATCTCTAAAAGAGGATGACCAAGACTCAGTAAGGAAAGCCAGAAGATCACCAGTAGAGCAGCCTTGTTGGAATCCTTACAGGCAATCAGATAGAAGGTTGTAAAGTAATAGATGTTTAAGAGTCTTCCTGTTGAGGATAGATTTAAAAACTTTAGATAGGCAGGAAATTAAAACAATAGGACGGTAGTTTAAGGGATTAGAACAGTCACCCTTTTTAGGAAGAGGCTGAATATAGGCAAACTTCCAGCAAGAAGGAAAGGTAGATGTTGACAGACAGAGCTGGAAGAGTTTGACTAGGCAAGGTGCAAGCACAGAGGCAGTTTTGGAGAACAGTAGGGGGGATCCCATCAGGTCCGTAAGCCTTCCAAGGGTTTAGGCCAGTGAAGGCATGGAAAACATCATTGCGAAGAATTTTAATAGGTAGAATAAAGTAGTCAGAGGGTGGAGGAGAGGGAGGAACAAGCCCTGAATCGTCCAAGGTAAATTTTTTAGCAAAGGTTTGAGCGAAGAGTTCAGCTTTAGAGATAGATGTGATAGCTGTGGTGATATAAAGCAGGGAAAGAAGAAGAAGAAGCAAAGATATCGGAGATATTTTTGGCTAGATGCCACAAGTCATGTGGAGAGTTAGATCTTGAGAGATTTTGACACTTTCTGTTAATGAAGGAGGTTTCGGCTAGTTGGAGAACAGATTTGGCATGGTTCCGGGCATAAATATAAAGTGAATGAGATTCTGATGATGGAAGGCTTAAGTACCTTTTGTGGGCCACCTCTCTATCATGTATAGCACGAGAACAAGCTGTATTAAACCAAGGTTTGGAAGGTTTAGGTTGAGAAAAAGAGTGAGGAATGTTCGCCTCCATGCCAGACACTATCACCTCTGTTATGTGTTTGGCACACAAAGACGGGTCTCTGACACAGAAGCAGTAGTCATCCCAAGGAAAATCAGCAAAATACCTCCTCAGGTCCCCCCAACAAGCAGAGGCAAAATGCCAGAGGCACCTTCGCTTAGGGGGATCCCGAGGAGCGACTGGAGCGATAGGACAATATACAGATATGAGATTGTGATTGGAGGAGCCCAATGGAGAAGAGAGGGTGACAGCATAAGCAGAAGGATTAGAGGTGAGGAAATGGTCAAGAATGTTGGGCATATCTCCAAGACGGTCAGGAATACGAGTAGGGTGTTGCACCAATTGCTCTAGATCGTGGAGGATAGAAAAGTTGAAGGCTAGTCTCCAAGAATTTCTGCCAAAGGGAAGAGAGTCAGAATGTGCTCAACTTTGGAAGTTAACTAGTCAAAAAATTTCTTATAGTCAGAGGAGTTAGGTGAGAGGTATACAGCACAGATAAATTTAGTTTGAGAGTGACTATATATATATATATATATATATATATATATATATATATATATGTGTGTGTGTGTGTGTGTGTGTGTGTGTGTGTATATATATATATATATATATATATATATATATATATATATATATATATATATATATATATATATATATATATATATATATATATATATATATATATATATATATATATATATATATACAGTGGAACCTCAGTTTTCAAACTTATTCATTCCTGAATGAAGTTCAAAATCCGAAATGTTCGAAAACCAAAGCAATTTTTCCTATAAGAATCAATGTAAAATAGATTAATCCATTCTCAGGCATCCATCCGCCATGTCTTAGCAGGTAATGGCTGACACTCCATTGCTAAGATGGCCACTCCACAACATCTCCAGCTTAGAAATCAGTGATAGTGTCTTTTTCTCGACCTAAACATTCTAAACCTTGCCTTTTTCTCGACCTAAACATTCTAAACCTTGGTTTAATCCAGCTTATTCTCATGCTATACACGATAGAGAGGTGGCCCACAAAAGGTACTTAAGTCTCCCATCACCAGAATCTTATGCACTTCATATATTTGCCCGGAACTATGCCAAATCTGTTCTCCAACTAGCCAAAAACTCTCTCATTAGCAGAAAATGTCAAAATCTTTCAAGATCTAACTCCCCTCGTGACTTCTGGCATCTAGCCAAAAATATCTACAATAACCTTGCTTCTTCTTCTTTCCCTCCTTTATTTCAACCAGATGGCACCACTGCTGTCACATCTATTTCTAAAGCTGAACTCTTCGCTCAAACCTTTGCTAAAAACTCTATCTTGGATGATTCTGGGCTTGTTCTTCCCTCTCCTCCACTCTCTGACTACTTCATGCTACCTATTAAAATTCTTTGCAATTATGTTTTCTATGCCCTTGCTGGCCTAAACCCTCAGAAGGCTTATGGACCTGATGGGGTCCTAAGGTGTTAACTCTGTACAAGGGCCTTATCCGTCCATGTATGGAGTATGCTTCACATGTCTGGGGGGTTCCACTCATACCGCTCTTCTAGACAGGGTGGAATCAAAAGCTTTTCGTCTCATCAACTCCTCTCCTCTAACTGACTGTCTTCAGCCTCTCTCTCTCTCATCTTCGTGATGTTGCATATCTAGCTGTCTTCTACCACTATTTTCATTCTAACTGCTCTTCTGATCTTGCTAACTGCATGCCTTCCCCCCTTCTGCAGCCTTGCTCTACAAGACTTTCTTCTTTCTCTCACCCCCATTCTGTCCAACTCTAATGCAAGAGTTAACCAGTATTCTCAATCATTCATCCCTTTCTCTGGTAAACTCTGGAACTCCCTGCCTGCTTTTGTATTTCCACCTTCCTATGACTTGAACTCCTTCAAGAGGGAGGTTTCAAGACACTTATCCTTCAATTTTTGACTAACGCTTTGGACCTTTTTCTGGGACTGGCATCTCAGTGGGCCTTTTTTTTTTTTTTATTGGATTTTTGTTGTCCTTGGCCAGTGTCCCTCCTACATAAAAAAAAAAAACAAATATATATATGTATATATATATATTACAATGCTGGCTCTTTTCCTAAAAGTATGCTAAGTTACTCATGTGGTACACTTAAAAGGTGCTAGAAATAAGATGGAGAAATAATAAATATAAATATTACAAATATGATATCCTACAAAAAGTAGTCATTATACGTACAGGGAGATCCCGGTGATATGAGCAGTTAGGTTACATCTGAATAGATTGTATAGTGAATTTTCTTGTAATGAAAAAGATAACTAATGGCAAAAAATGAGTTAGGTTCTGTGGCTCTTGTCAAAGGTAAGTTTTCAAACTAAAATGTATGATACTAAATGCAACAAACATGTCTGTATTACAAAACTGTCGATAAAGCAACCTGAAAGAGAAAACAGCATACAAAGAACATAATTTCATATTAATTCATATTAATTCATATTAAATAGCACTTGAGAGGCAAAATAGGCATAATCTATACATCATGTGGTCAGTCACACACAACACCACATCAAAGACAGCGAATGAAAGAACACACCAGCAGTAACACTAACACATCCAAGCACCACTCAGTCACATAAAGCACTGTACATTGTACTTGCACTGTATAGTAAATATGCTTGCAAGCAAAATGGTGATAGAGTAAAAGTATAATAATGAGGAGTAAGCCCATAAGAGTGGGAGTCTGAGAGGCACTGAGAGTAAAAGTATAATAATGAGCAGTAAGGCCATAAGAGTGGGAGTCTGAGAGACACTGAGTTCAATTTAAAAGAGGACTGGTGAGAGAATGAATGGTAGGTAAGGGACAGGGGAGGGATGCACAGTTCTCTTCCAGTGCTCACAAGCTGTGTATCTGAATCATTGTACATCACCATGCAGCCCGGATGTGTTAGTGGGAGGGTGCAGGAAGGCGTGTTTTAAACTTTGTAACATTACTCATCTCGGACTGAAGCTCGTATTATCGGATTTTTGTGCTCACATAAAGAAAGTAGCCTCTAATTTACTCATCTTGTGTCATTGCTTTCACGTATAATGGGTGCTCGTATAATGGGACCTCCCTGTGTACATTTATACATCAATAAAGAAACATGGCATTAATATTGTACAGTGTTGCTAAGTAAATGTTATTCTCATTAACTTTATAGGTGCTTTAAGGTGGGCAACTGTGTTAGGTATAATTATATTTAGAAAATGATCTGAAGGAGTACAAATGGGAAATGTATTATTTACTTAATGAAAAAAATGTTAAATTCATCATGAAGGGCAACACTCCCCCACTCAGCATGACCCTGGCCCCCCTTAACCTTGTCCTGACATGCTACTTTTCTTAATTCACAACAGGTTTATATTGTTTCATAATACTTATATAGTAATTTGAAAGAATATAAGTAGGAATTGTATAACTTGCTGAGGAAAAATAAGTAATAATGAAAATGAAACATTAAACTCGTCACGAACTGCAAGGCACAGGTGACCTTACTCTGACAGGAATCACCCACCACGTGTCCCTTGAGGTGACCCACCAGGTTTTATTTTGGGAAAAGAGGCAGCACTGCACCCACACCTTGACTGCATCCTAGCTACCAAATTAGGCTGCTTACATTATAGGAACAGGGTGAATATAGGCAGACTTCCAGCAGAAAAAAAGGCAGATGTTGACGTAGTTGATAGCATTTGACTAAGTAAGGTGCAAGCACAGAGGCACAGGTTCAGAGAATAATGGGAGGGATCCCATCAGGTCCAAGAGTCTAACGAGGATTAAGGCCAGTGAGGGTATGAAAAACATCATTACAAATTATTTTAATTAGAGGCATGAAATAGTAGAAGGATATAGAAGAGTCAGGAACAAACCATGAATCATACAAGGTAAAGTTTTTCGCAAAGGTTTTGAATAAAGAGTTCAGCTTTAAAGATAATATGATGGCAGTGGTAAAGATGAGAAGAAAAGTTGGAGATATTTTTTGGCTTGATACCAGGGGCCATATATTAACCAAGATTCTTAAGTAGAGAGAGGTCAGAACAAACCTCATGTTCAGTGTCAAGCTTAATTTCTGAAGTTGTGCTGAGCCTTGTGCTGAATGTGCTAAAGAGTTAAGCCTCTGTTGTGTGCTCAGCATAAAAACAATAATCATTCTATGAAAAATCAGAATACCTCCTCAGGTGACCCCCAATTAGTAGAGATAAAACACCAGAAGCACCTCCCTTTTGGGAGATCCTGAGGAGGATTTGGAGTCATAGGATAAGATGCAAATATGAGGTACTGATTAGAGAAGCCCAATGGAGAAGAGTGAGTGGTAGTATAAATAGGAGGATTTGAGGTTAGGAAAAGTTCAGGAATGCTGGATGTATCTTCAAGATCATCATGAATTTGAGTAGGGTGCCTTGCTAATTGCTCTAGAATCTAGATCATGGTGGATAACAAAGTCAAAGGCAAGTTCACCTAGTTGGTCAGTGAAGGGAGAGGAAAGACAAAGTGGATGGTGACCATCAAAGCCTCCAAGAATGGAAGTTAAGTAAATAGTCAGAATTTTTAAAGCCAGAATATATATGTAAGAGGTATACACCACAGATTAATCTATTTTGAGGAAGACTTGGAAGTCGAAGCTAAAAGGTAGAAAATTCAGAAGAATCAAGAGTGTGGAGATGGGTTGTATGTTGTCATTGCTGTTTTCATCTTTTGACCTACCACACATTAGGCCTCATTGTATTAATTTTCATCACACTGGTGTGGACACTGATTGGTGTAATATATTGAGGTCTTGCTATATTTTTTTTAAGTTTGAAGTTTAGTGTATTTTTCATTGCAGTAATTGATACCTGTTATTTGGAATACTTAAAGATATTACAAGATTGAATATTTCAAGTAATTGTTTTATTTTATTGGTTGAAAAGCTTAATTGTTGAGAAATGTTGATTGTTGAGACCACTATAATAAGGGTTAAGGGTTTTAAAGCATATAATATGAGGCTTTTAAATGTTTGTGAAATTTTTTTGATTTATAAACATCTCAAATAATTATTTGCTAAAAATAAGTGGCATCTTATTACAGAACTAAATGATGTATTATTATTAACAGTGTTGTGATTTACAGCCAACTTTTTGGAGAAGCAGATCCAGATGAAGATGTTTCACCAGACTCTGCAGACCCTGAACTTGTGGGTCAGGCAGGCAAGTCAGCTCTTGACAGTTCTGAAGCCCAATCAAAAGCAAGTACTACTCAGGACAACGAATCAGCTTCCAATGGAAATGTTCTGAGGGTGTCTACTCGTGCGTGGGCCAGTTCTCATGACTATTGTCCAAAGGTAATTGTTGAAGTATTTTTGTAATTGCTGTTTGTAGCTGTGGCTGCATTTAGTAGTAGAAGAATAGATTAAACATTGTAGAAATAAGAGATGTATGGAAGGATCTGGAATAGGTAACTACATGAATGGTATTGAGTGAAGTGTGGTGGGGATTGGAAGGAGGAATGCTTTGGTGTGCCATGGATGAAAAAAGTAAGGAAAAGGAGGGATGGAATCGATGGGACAAGAAGCTCTTAACTGTAATGTGAGTTGAACCTACCCATATGTGGTAACAGTATTCCATATGTGGACAGATAAGGTCTCTATTTAAGTAACTGGGAGGAGAAAAAATATTGGTACACACAACACTGAACACCTTACTTGTTTCACACACAACCTGATTCTTATATTAGCAATAACAATGCTCATTACCCAATCATCTAACCCCACATTTAAAGGAAAATAAATGTTTTATTCCACCCTGTTGGCAACAATGTATTGAGTAACTAGTAACCTTGCCCATCAGGCTGTGATCCCTCATTCTTTCTTGAGATATACTGTTTGTGTGGCTCTCAAGCCAACAGTGCTTGTTCATGTTTACTTAGCAGTCACTAGCTTTTTTGCCTTATGGCAGACTTACACCAGATGCACTTCTTGGCTTCATCTGATGTGTTCTTCACTGTTGAGTAGTCTCCACTGGTACAAACAATGAAATTTCAGCATTCTGTTTCCATGTCATCTGTTTCACTGTCTTCTGGGAGCAGGCCAGCCTTCCCAGTTCAACACATGGTGCTGGCTTCTCCCAGGGACTTCCTCGCCACTTTCCCATCACTCCATGTCTTCACATGCCACCAGTAGAGTTTGTTCTTCTGGTTGCAAGACAGCTTTTGGGAGTGTCCACAATGACCTACACACTGTATGTTTAGTCTTTCATGGTGGTTTTTGTGATGCCAGTGACAGGTGCTGTGAGTGTGCTGAGTGGAATCCCAAGTTGGTTCTCTGTGCTCTTAAATAACAACATGTCTTACAAGAAGAGGCAGGAATATAAAGCTATGAGGAAGGCTTCTCTTTCTTTTGGGCAGGGACAAGGCAGAGATACAAGGGCTGGGGACAGTCTCACTCCCTTCTCTGTTTCTGGTGCCATGGTTCGCTTTGCAGTACTTCAGAGGTTGCTCCCTGAAATATGTATTTGTTTTTAAGGATTTTTGCTTCTTTCATGGGGTCCCCTGAAGGCCAGCAGCATGCTTCTTTCCCTGATATGTTGTCTGATATGGTGGTCCAACAGATAGAGAATAATTTAGCTGCTAACCCTGTGTCTCTTCCAGCTGCCTTCTCACCCTCAGTTCACATTATAGTAAAATTCATTACCAGTCCCACTCCTGATCTCTGTGTCAAGCAGAGTGTGTAATTTCTCTTATCAAATGTGTTGGTGGGGAACACTCAGGGACAGGAGAGGCCTGTGGGTGATGTAGGTTTAGCTCAGGTTCCACCATCTCTCATTTCTCTCACCATGGTTTTATGTTCAGTGGAGGATTGGTAGATCATGTCCTGGGATGGGGGGGGAGAGCTTGCACTACCTCGTCCAGGATCTCCCTTGGGTTGTGATCGCTGTGGGGACAAGTGGGCGTCCACAGGCCTCCATCTCCAGTCACAGGCCCTGGGTGAAGGCCAGGCTGTGCAAGGCCAGTTGCTGGGTGTGATGACTCAGAACTCAGTCAGGCCCACACAGCCAGAGAGGAAAGCATCTCACATCATTCCTAGCATTCCCCCTTGGTCCATGAAACACACAGGGGTGATAGACCATAGAGTAGCCTCCCCTAATGCCTTTTACCACCAGACCCAGACCTGCTTTGTCACCCTACAAAAGCAGTTTGCAACAACAGGTCCTTTGGTTGGACCACTAGAGGATCCTCCTTCTACTGGATTCCTGAAGATCCTTGGGGAAAAAATTTTGGAGGAAGAGGGTAGTGCTAGGGGCATCATAGATAATGCAGCATTGCCTTCAGTCTTCCACACCACAATAGTCTATATTCTCCAACCCCCTTTTTCCTGAGGCACTAGGATATGCTGAGAAAGTCCATTGCCCACCCCCACCAGGGTCATGCCTCTGGATGATGAACACATTTGCCGTACCAGGAACCTGTGATTTTTTTTCTGAACTTGTCTACCAAATCCCTTCACACCACTGAGAGTTCCAGACCCACCTCAGCCTGTAAGGGAGGCCTTACATTGTTAGTGGTCACAAATTTGCTGGGAAGGCACCCAAGATGAACACTGACTTGGCCCTTGTCACCACAAATGGCAAGGAACCCTAGGCTGTGGTCCAACAAGCAGACATGACCTGTCTTCAAAATGCTTTAGTGTGGCAACGTTAGGCTCAAAATTTCCAGTTTTGGTATCTGGGACTTTCTGCCAGTTCCTTTTGTCCTTACAACTTGGACCAGAGGACAAGATTATGGCTGATCAACTTTTCTGGAGTATTTAATTGACTATGATGGACACAGCTAAGGATTCTGCCTTCTCTCTAGCCAGCATTAAGGCCATGAGGTGTGAGGCATTCCCTTCCCACCTTCCATCTGTTTTCTGGTCAGTAACTAAGCAGGACCTCTGGAAATTAATTATTGATTCTGCCTTCTTTTTTGATGAGGCTGGGTTAAGGAAGCCCTTTGGGTGGTACATAAAGCTGCCTCCCTCTCTTTCCAGCAGGTGGTGGCTTGGGTGCTTGCAAACCCCCCATCCAGCACTAGGTACTATATTTGGTGGCATATTAGATGCAGCTTTGCCCTGTTTTACAAGAATGTTTTGTGGCAAAAATTTTCGTTGTGTTTTATCATAAATTTATTGGAAAAAGATTGTAGTGTATATATATATATATATATATTTTTTTTTTTTTATGAGAGCCACTGGCAAAAGGCAACAAAAAATTTTAATAAAAAGAAAGGCTAGTTCCCATAGAGATAAAAAAAAAAAAAGATAAGTGTCTTGAAACCTCCCTTTTGAAAGAGTTCAAGTTGTAGGAAGGAGGAAATACAGGAACAGGCAGGGAGTTCCAGAGTTTACCAGAGAAAGGGATGAATGATTGAGAAACTGGTTAACTCTTGCATTAGCGAGGTGGATAGAATAGGGGTGAAGAAAGAAAGTCTTGTGCAGCTAGGCTGCTGGAGGAGGGGAGGCATGCAGTTAGCAAGATTAGAAGAGCAGTTAATGTGAAAATACTGTTAGAAGATAGCAAGAGATGCAACATTGTGGCGATGAGAAAGAGGCTGAAGACAGTCAGTTGGAGGAAAGGAGTTGATAAAAAGAAAGCTTTTGGTTCCACCATGTCTAAAAGAGTGGTATAAGTGGAGCTTCCCCCATACATGTGAAGCATACTCCATACATGGACAGATAAGGCCCCTGTACAGGGTTATCAGCTGGTAGGGGTGAGAAAAACTGACAGAGATGACTCAAACTGTGGAACACCACTGTTAATAGACTTTGGAGAAGAACAGTGACTGTCTACCACAGCAGCAATAGAATGGTTATAAAGGAAACTTGAGATGAAGTTACAGAGAGGATAGAAGCCATAGGAGGGTTGTTAGGAAATCAAAGTTTTGTGCCAGACTCTATCAAAAACTTTTTATGTCTAAGGCAAAGCAAAGGTTTCACCAGAATCCCTTTAAAGAGTGTGTGTTTTATTGTCACATCTGGTATGATGCAGCATTGTGGCTGTGCAGTACATTTCTCACCCTTTCTGCTTATATGACTCAGACTGGAACATCACTGTTAATAGACTTTGGAGAAGAACAGTGACCGTCTACCACAGCAGCAATAGAACGGTCATAAAGGAAACTTGAGATGAAGTTACAGAGAGGATAGAAGCCATAGGAGGGTTGTTAGGAAATCCAAGTTTTGTGCCAGACTATCAAAAACTTTTTATGTCTAAGACAATAGCAAAGGTTTCACCAGAATGCCTTTAAAGAGTGTGTGTTTTATTGTCACATCTGGTATGATGCAGCATTGTGGCTGTGCAGTACATTTCTCACCCTTTCTGCTTATATTTATTCTTTTTTCTTTCTCCTTATCCTCCTCCTTTACTCCTTTACTTCTTTGCCCCATGTAGTCTCCTTCCCCAGTTATTTCCCTACCTCTCCTTTTTCCTTTCCTCTCCCTCTTTTGTCTGGTCTCAAGCTTCTTTCCCTGTCACCTTCTCTCTCCCTTATCTATCAGAAATAAGGGACAAAGGAGAGGAAGAGGGAGGAGGCTAGGGAAGTGGGAGGGAGGGCAGAGAGAGAGAGAGGGAGAGAGAGAAAGAGGAAGTGGGTAGGTGGGTAGGTGGGATGGATGGATGGAAGGAAGGAGGGAATTGGGAGGGAAGGGGGAGAAGGGAAAGGGAGAGAGAGAGAGAGAGAGAGAGAGAGAGAGAGAGAGAGAGAGAGAGAGAGAGAGAGAGAGAGAGAGAGAGAGAGAGAGAGAGAGAGAGAGAAAATTTTTTATTATTAGTAGCATTATTAGTTGTAATATTTGTGCTTAGTGTACTACTGCTTCAACTTCACACCTATAGGTCTAGCCTTACAAGCCTAGGCATCTGTATTATGGCTGCATTTGATGCAAGGTAATTATTAGATGATTTTTTTTCACGAAGAAAGTGCGTCTAATGTGCTAGCAAATAAGGTACTCCTTTGGTGGACTGCTCAATTTCTTGGGATCTCTTTCCTCATTCTTACCCTACCTCTTTGTTCTGTTGCACTGACTTGTCTTTGCAGCTGAGGACAACCCAACATCTGAAGCCAACTTCTGGCCCTTTCCATAATGCCTGATCCAAGACATCATAAGGCAAGTTTTTTTGCAAGTAAGCCTATGCCTTTCAAGGATTTTGGTGGTGTGTTGCCTTGCCCTGAATCTGGAGGTGAATCTTGCCATCCTCAGTGGAGGCTATGGGATTTTCTTTTCTGCACGACCTTTAGTCACCCCAGAACCCCAAGGTTTCAGGTCTTACTCTGGGTTCTGAGAAGGCCAAGGCACTAGACTCCAAGGTTCAGCTTCTTATAGAAAAGGAGAAGTAGAAGAAGTACCTATGACCCCAGGTTTTTACAGCCACTGTTCATTGTTCCCAATGCCCAATGGATGTTTACACCCCATCCTTGACCTCTCTATACTCTACTGATACGTCCTCACCACTCGGTTTAGGATGGAGACTGTGAGAACAGTTATGTGGGTGATCCTCATCCACGACTGGATGACGTCCAATAACCTAAAGGATGCTTACTTCCAGGTCCTAGTTTACCTGGACAGCTGCAGGTTCTTTCATTTCATCTGGAAGGGACAACACCTCCTCTTCTGGGCCCTTTGTCTTTTTTGGTCTTTCCATGGCCCAGTGAGTTTTCACCAGGGTGATGGCTCCAGTTTCAGCAGTTTCACATTGGCAGGGAATCCCTGTCCTCTGTTATTTAGACAACTGGCTCCTGTTAGCACCATCAGAATGGGAGGCCCACCAGGTGACCAGCAATCGTCTTGACCTCTACTCCTCCGGTGGTATCAAATTAATTGGGAGAAATCCTTTCTTACACTGTTTCAGTTGATGACCTTTTGGGGATAGAAATTCTGTCTCCTTTGAAGCTTTTTCCAGCATGACACTCCTGGAAAACCTATGCCATCAGATTGTGTCCTCCCTCAGCATTCAGTTTCCCCCTGCAAGGGCTTGGTTATCTCTTCTGGGCTATGTGATCTGGAAGAGATCTCATCCACCTGATCCTTGGGGCAAGATGAAGGATGTGCAATCTTCAGTTACAGCTTTCCCTGGTGGGGGACTGGCGTCTTATTGTGACACCCTTTCAATTTCCTGGTACAATGATGTTCTTGGGGGACTTTCAGTAGTGGTCGATGGAACACAACCAATGCATGGAACAATACTTGCAGTTGGCGTCTTCAGATGTGTCTGTACATCAGTGCTTCAAGCCTATGTTAGGGGGATCAGTTTTTACATAACTCAATAAGCAGTCTTTAGACTCCACAAGCATTCGCTCCCATCAACCATTCCCTCCACATCATCCTTTTTGGAACTCAAGGCCATTTGTCTTGACCTCCTTCACTTTGTGATTTGCATCATGGCAAGATCCAATGAAACAGTTTTCCAAGGTAACTGATAGTAGTCCCTTCTCTGTTCCCTCCTACTTTATCCTCATTTTCACTCCAAAGTTGGATGTTGGGTCTATCTATGTGTGCAGCAACTTAATCTGCTCTTGTGCCCACACTCTTGAATCTTCCAATTTTCTGCCATCTGGCTATGACTACAGAGTCACTCTTCAAACTAAATATATCTGTGCTGTTTACTTCTCACTTAACTCATCTGACAATAAGAAATTCTTTTGACTACTTAAATCCTAAAGTAGAGCACATCCTGACTTGTTTCCCTTTTGCAGAGATCTCCATTCTTGGAGACTTCAATGTTCACCACCAGCTTTGGCTTTCGTCTTCCTTCACTGACCATTCTGGTGAGCTAGCCTTTAACTTTGCTATCCTCCATAACCTAGAACAATTGGTCCAGCACCCTACTCGTATTCCTGACCACCGACTTGGAGGTACTCCCAACATTCTTGACATTTTCCTTACCTCTAATCTTTCTGCTTATACTATCACCCAATCTTCTAGGTTGGGCTCATCTGATCACAACCTCGTATCTGTATCTTGTCCTATTGCTCCAGTCCCTCCTCGGGATACCCCAAAGTGGAGGTGCCTCTGGCATTTTGCTTCTTCTAAATGGGGATACCTGAGGAGGTATTATTCTGATTTTCCTTGGAATGACTACTGCTTCTGTGTCAGAGCCCTGTTTCTGTGTGCAGAGTGCATAACAGAGGTGATGGTGTCTACATTGGAAGTGTATATTGCCCACTGTCTCTTGACCTGAACCTTCCAAACATTTGTTTAACACAGCCTGTTCTTGTGCTATACATGGTAGAGAGGTGGCTCAAAAAAGGTACCTGAGTTTTCCAATCATGCAGTCTGTTTTGCAAGTAGCCAAAAACTTCATTTGTAGAAAGTGTCAAAATCTTTCAAAATCTAACTCCCGTCATGACTTCTGGCACCTTGCCAAAGACATTTCCAATAACTTTACTTCTTCATCTTACCCTCCTTTATTTCAACCTGATGGCACCACTACCATCTTATCTATTTTTAAAGCTGAACTCTTCACTCAAACTTTTGCTGAAACTCCACCTTGGATGATTTTGGGCTTGTTTCTCCCTCTCTACCCTCCGACTACTTCATGGTACCCAGTAAGATCCTTCACAGTGATGTTTTCAATGCCCTGGCTGGCCTTAATCCTCAGAATGCTTATGGACCTGATGGGGTTCCCCCTATTGTTCTCTGAAACTGTGCCTCTGTGCTTGCACCTTGCCTAGTCAAACTCTTCCAACTCTGTCTATCAACATCACCTTTCCTTCCTGCTGGAAGTTTGCGTACATTCAACCTGTTCCTAAAAGGGTGACTGCTTTAATCCCTAAAACTACTGTCCTATTGCCTTAATTTCATGCCTCTAAAGGTTTGAATCTATCCTCAACAGGAAGATTCTTAAACATCTATCACTTCACAACCTTCTATCTGATCTGGCTTTCCTTACTAAACCTTGGTCATTCTCCTTTAGGGATTGTGGTGAAGCTTTTGCTGTTGCCATATTAAAAGCTTTTGATATGGCTTTGATTTTCAAACCACTCTCCCATGGCTTTTATCCTTCTCTCTGTAATTTCATCTCAAGTTTCCTCTCAGACCATTCTGTTGCTGCTATAGTAGGCAGTCACTGTTCTAAATCTATTAACAGTGGTGTTCCTCAGGGTTCTGTCCTGTCACCCACTCTCTTCCTATTATTCATCAAAAATCTTCTAAATCAAACTGCTTGTCCTATCCACTCCTACAATGATGATACCACACTGCACTTTTCCATGTCTTCTTATAGACATCCAACCCTTTAGGAAGTAAACAGTTCATTCACTGAGGCCACAGAATGCCTGACTTCTGATCTTTCTAAGTTTCTGATTGGGGCAGAGCAAACTTAGTATTGTTCAATGCCTCAAAAATTCAGTTTCTCCTATCAACTTGACACAACCTTCCAGATAGCTACCTGTCTTCTTCAATGACACTTAACTGTCCCTCTCTTCTACACTGAACATCCTTGGTCTATCCTTTACTTACAATCTAAACTGGAAACTTCACATCTAATCTCTAGCTAAAACAGCTTCTATGAAGTTAGACATTCTGAGTTATCTTGTGCTGTAGAAGGCTAGAGTAGTTGTCCCAGCCGCTCTTCTCTGTTGCATCTTTGTCTGCCTGCACAACAGCTATTGTGGAGCCAAGGCTTTGAAATGATGTTTGCAACTGGCAATGTACTGGCCTGGCATCGACGCTGATATTGTGAAAACTGTCTGTGCCTGTGAGGTTTGTGAAGTGATGCAGTTGAGCCAGCTGCTAGGGCCCCACCTGTGCAATGATAACCCTACCAGGCCCTTTAAGTCAGTGTCAGCTGACTTCTTCTCTACTGCAGGGAGGTCCTTTTTCGTAGTCGCTGACTGACCGTCTGACGCACTTGCTGTTGTGTCCTGTGGTGCAGACATGACCTCTTCCACAATCATCTGGCAAATTCGGCACCTCTTCTGTGACCTGAGTGTTCCAGTTTGCTTTCACACTGATGGCAGCCTGCAGCTCTCCTGCCAAGTGTTCACTGCCTTCCTTGAATGTTGGGGAGTCCGCCACATCATGTCTATGCTCCATTACCTGCAGTCAAGTGGCCACAGAGATGCTGCTGTGAAGTCACTCAAGCAGCTCATCCAGAAAGTGGTCCCCTCTGGCTTTATTGACTGGGAGGTGTTAGACGGATCTCCTTGAGCTTTGCAGCACCCTGAATCACACTAGCTGTTCCCCAGTTCAGATTCTCTGCAGCTGCCCTCTTTGCTTCTGTGTCCCTGCTTACACAAATGCTTTCAAGGAGCAGTAGCAGGCCAGAGCAGAGAGTCATGATCGTCGGGCTGCTGTTTGCCTATGAGATGATATGGCTTGCTATGATACGCATGCATGACCTCTCCCACCGCTTGAGCTTGATACTATAGTCTGCATCCAGGACCTGACTAAGAAGTGCTGGGACAAGGTTGGCACTGTCATGGGCATTGGCAAGTCCTGTGACTACCTCATCAAGATGCGTAGTGGCCATGTCTGGTGGAGGAAATGCTGATTTCTCCGCCTGTCCTTGACTCCATTAGAGGACCTGCTGACCAAGGAGGCCATTCCAGAGGGCAAAGAACCATCTCAGCCCATTAGATCTTGCTGCTCAGCATGTCTCAAGGGCAGGAGTCACACTCAAAACAAGGTGTGCTATGAGTGAGAAAGGGGGAGGGACATGTAGGATAGTGTATGTTACGCCACTTTGTGTAAGAGTTGGCAGCACATTAATCTGCATGTATAGCCCTAGTGGGTAACACTCCTTTTTCCTTTGTTGCCACTCTCAGTGTGTGTGTGCCTGCTTGCCTGTGGAGGGGAAGCTAGTCACACCTCTCGCAGCCTGGTGCCTGAATCTCTTCTTTGTAATATAAGGACCTACGTTACTTTGTATGTTTGTGTTGTTTCCCCACACTGCACTCCTTTGGAAGACAGGATATCCTGCATACAGGGCTCTGTGAGTCCAGCACAGTTAGTCTCCACTTTTAAAGGGTATAAGGGTATGTTAAGTGGTGTGTTTCCTTTAAGGTTTTGATTTGTCCTCAGATCTGGTTCTCAAGGACATCAATAAAGCCTAAAGCCTGCATGTTGCATACCCATCGACCACCCTGCAGACTTTCATCTTGGAATGTGGACATGGTGTTCAAGGCTTTGGCATGTTTCCCCCCCTCTAGTCTCTTCACTGGGCATTCTTATGAGATTTGACTAGGAAAACCCTATCCCTGGTAGTTCTGGCAACGACTAAGAGAGTTGCTGAGCTCCACACCCTGTCAAATGTTGTGGCCATGCGAAGGGAGGACATTATTCTCTCAAATCTTCCAGAGTTTGTTGCAAAAATATAAACATTCCCATTTCTAGGGAGTTCTGTCTTTGCAGTCTCTCTCTCTGATTGTTGAGAGAGAGGATAAGGAGCATTTGCTGTGTCCTGTGCAGCCCTCTGAACTGGTACTGTCACATGACTTCCTTCTCCACTTGCTCTAGAAACCTGTTTGTCTGAGATCCTCACTGGTCAATGTCTAAGGCAGTGATCTTGTTTCCTCTTTGGAAGACCATCAAGACAACCATGAGTGTCCCTGAATCCTTATTCCTCTTAGTCAAGGTTCATGCACATGACATATGAGGTATTGCCACCTCCATGCTTCTGTAGAAAAAAAGCTCCATTAATTCCATCTTAGAAGTGGCCTACTGGAAGACCTGGTCAGTTTTCACAGACCACCACATGTGGGATATCCAGAGGCAGGAGGGAAATGTCTTTGCTGTGGGACCAATTGTAGCCATAGAGGAGTTCGTGGTCTAGCCCCTCCATCAGCATGACCATTTCTCTGACTGACATTTCATCTTCCTTCATGCATCAGGATCTAGTCTCAGTTGTTACTGTGGGGAGCCTTCATGGTCTTCCACCTCTAGAGGGATGACTATTCCCCCAGGCACAAGATTCACTGTTAACAATGGCACATTCAGCATGACCTTGTTGAGGTTCAGCAAGACACTGCCTTTCATCCTTATTGGCATCCTCTGACACCTACCATGACATGGTTCAGGGACTGGTTCTTGTTGCGGAAAACTTACTGGTCTGGCACTTAGGACAGGGTGTCTACTACCTCATGCTCCAGGGCTCAATGCTGAGGACAGTACACCCAGAGCATCCCAGAAGAGGTTCCTTATGCCTAGCACAACTTACTTCAGCCTCTTCCATGTCTCAGGATCGAGGTGAGACTAAATGGATTTTATAATGTGGACCACCTTCACCCTTGTATTCCATTCCTATGGCACAATCCACCTTTAATGTAGGAATCTGATAATATAAGAAGCAGGTTGTATGTGAACCAAATACCATTTTCAGAGATAAAATGTATTTTTCACTTACCTGCTTCTTATTTACATAACCCACTCTTCCTGCTCTGAACCTTGCTCCATGAAAGGATGAGGGCTCACTACTAGGTGGCCAGGGTTGCCTGCAATATCCAATGCAGTGTAGCCAACAGGGTGGAATATGACATAGTTTTCCATGAAATGTGGGATTATATGGCTGGGTAATGAGGAGCATTGTTAATGCTAGTATAAGAAGCAGATAAGTGAAAAAATATGTTTTATGTCTGAAAATTGTATTTCAAGATTTTTATTCTGTCATTATATACCAGGCTGGCAATCCCACTTGAGATGGCCCAGGCAAAGCACCACACATTTACACAATCATTTGTACTCTTAGTCTTGTCAACTCCTGATGGAAAGGGATAGTGTTGTGGACTGTTGCACTTCACCCCAGGAACCTAAGCATAGCACAGCTGGCCACATACATCCACTGCAAGGCCCAACAGCATACATTGGTTTACCCCTGCCCTTCATAATGAGACTGTTCTCTATCCTGCTCCTACTCCAGTCTTGAGACTACAATAATTGCATGGTATTTCCTATGGGATTTCCCACATCCTGACTGGGGCCATACACCAATGGGCCTTGCCAAGAGTGCCCACATTCCCTCCCAGAGATCGATGAGATTGCGTAATTTTTTTGCACTCACCCCTGTTCTTCTCTGTCCACCTCTTATTCAGTGTTCTCTTTACACAGTTCATCCATTTCAGGCAAGGCCATCCTTTAAACCTTTCGCTGCACACATTTGACTTGGAATGGATAATTCTCCATAAGTTCCAATAAAAACATCCTATATCTCTCTAGTTATTGTGAATTTTTCAGCCTCCTGCTTAACACTGTATGTGCTATTTTTGTTGAAATGCAAGCCATTCACAAGGCAATCTTATGCCATGGCTGTATGGTACATTGATGTGCCAGTATTGAGACACCACATTTCAGACATTGGGCCAGATTGGGAGATTTCAGGGCCATATCTGGCAACTGCTAAAGGTGAAAACAACCAGATGTGCATGCATTTCTGTCTAATCTGTCTTTGCATGCTTTGCTGTTTGCCTGTCATATGTGGAAGTCTTGCTCTTAATTTCCTTGTTTGCTCATTGAACAATTCATTAGTAATTCTTTGATTGAAGAACATCAAGAATGTGTTTACTGGTATGTCAACACTGTGCCTTCTATGTTGGCCCTGGAGTAAGGTGCAATAATGTTTCTTGAAGTTGTTTTTGTACCTAAAGGAAACTGTGGCTGATATTTCCACCTGAATTTGAATCCACTTGTGCTTGTGAAGGTACTGGTATTGAAATTAACTTTTGTAGGTGGATCATTTTCATCAAGGATCTGCCTTCCTACCCTGCAGCTGGTAAGGGCAGCATGAGCACCAGCAGGTGTAATAACAGGGGCAGCAGATGTTGAAGTAGCATTGCCAGCAAGTGGCCAGCAGATGTTGAGGCAACAGGGGTAGCAGATGTTGAGGCAGCTGAGTCTTTGGAAAGAGTTTTGTATACTGTGGGGTTTTCCATCTAGGCATACCATTTATATAATCATTATCACTATCCTTGTTTGGATACGGCACATAATCATCATTAGTGTCACTGTCATACAACTCACATTTCAAATTATCCACCTGTCCCTTGTTGTCACTTCAACTGTCACTTTTCTTACTGCTATATGCTGACAAGATGCTTGAGGTGTTCATTAATTTTCAGAAAAAGATTTCATGGGTCTTTTAGTCATCTTGCTCTTTTAGTGAAGTTATTTTCTAAAATAACAGGACTTAAAAAAAAATAATATTAATATTAATTCAGGGAAATCTTCCTGCATCACAAACACTGGGTGAAAGACACCCAAAAATGAGTCAAATACAAAAACGAGGAAATAAAACTACATGGCACACTCATTCTCAAAAATAGCACACAGAGGACTGAGGTTAGTGAGAATCATATATTGTATCATATCATATATATCATATCATTATATCACATCATATCATATCATGCTCCCTATTTGGGACTGGCATCTCAGTGGGCTTTTTTTTATTAGATTTTTGTTGCCCATGGCCATTGACCCTACTACATAAAAAAAAAAAATTGACATGGGTATTGCATGACACTGGTGTTAGGTGGAATTCTCCTGGGATTTGTTTCTTAGAGAGAGCAAATTCAAGAGTGTTCATTGCATACACAGGTGCAATAGCTGACTTTAGATTTTAGAATTAAATTGATAGTTTCAGACATTTGGGTTTCACTGAGGAATAGAAATTGAGATTTGGTGGAAGTGAGGTGGTGGTCCACAAATTGGGAGATTACAAATAATGTAGTAGTTGATATAGAGAAAGAGGAAGTATCAAGACACTTTAGGTCTGTCACTGAAGGACAGCCTGACTTTAGGACACTTACAGAACTCTCCTGAGATGGGGACTCTCAGGCCGCATCTTTTGTCTTTTGCCATGAACATAATTTTGGTGGTAAGAGTGTATAGATGCTTATAGTGTGGTAACAATAAGAGAGGTTGTTTGTAGAGTAGAAGCTGCAACTGCATTCTGTAATATTTGAAACACCAAAGAAAATGGTCAGAGAGAACACTGGGAGGTTCAGTAGCAAGTTTGCAGCACCTCCTCACTGTGATCTTATGTACTTGATTGTAGTTGTACCAGCAGGTTTCTACTGTTTCCTGTAAAGGAACGAGTAATGGTGAAAATAAAGAATAATGGGAACATGGTAGTAATGGTAGTAAAAGGAAGATGTCATGTTTTATCTTGTGAAAGGATAAAAAATAAGTTTAGAGATATGAGAGGAAGAAAAGTGAGAGACAAAGAGAAGCTACAGTGATAGAGATCAAATGTAAAGGAGGTATCTATTATATTCAAAAGTATGGTGACTATAGTAATAAGAGAAATAATTGGCTATAGAAGGCTTGGAGGTGGGGGGGAAAAAGGAAGTAAATGGTAGATGGGTGAGATTGAGGAAGCTGCAATGAGAAGAGGAGAGCATTTGAGAAAAAGCTCTACAAGAGTGTGTTAGGGGAAATTAAAAATAAATAAGTGAAGAAAGTGACATGATAAAGTTATAGAAGAGTAGGAGAAGGGTTTGGTAAAAAGGTGAATGAAAAACTTAAATAGGAATGAGAATAAGATGTTGGGTGCATGGTGGTATGGCAGAATTATCTAAATGGATTAAAGGGTTCAACAAAGGAAATATAAGTTATGTTCTGTCAGTCAGAGAAGTTTCAGATCTGGAAAATGGCTTTCAGCTCGGGTTACAGGTGAGTGGAACACTCATTGAGGTTGGATAAATACTTGGATGATGGTTAAAAGAAATGGGAAGTTGAATTGCTTGGGAACTGCCTTATGTCAACTTTCCTTTGCTAATATTTTGTTCTCATGTTCTCATGTTCTTCATGTTTTTAACTTTATTTTGAAATAACCTTATTCTCTTTGAAGATTTCATTCAACTTCATATCACACTCATCATCTAGTTTCTCTCATAGTTTCATTCAATTACCTATTATATTTTGTTCTCTTTTTCTTCAGGCTCCTTTTTCTTGCAACATTTTTTTCATGTATTCATATTTAGTGCTTCTAAGGTCTTGGCTGCCTATCAAGCACTTCTTTACTCATACTTGCAAGCCTTCTATCACATCAGCTGAAAACACTGAACACCTTTACATGTGATCTCTTTCCCAGTGTTCTTGTTTCTTTCAGTCTCTTTCAGTCTTTCTTTTCATATTCCTCTATGCTCCTCCCTGTCCAATCTTTTAGTAGGCACTATTATATGCACCATTCCTGTCACACTCTCATCTATCTTATTTTCATCTTCATTTTAACATAGTGCACTGACCCATCAAGTGGATATGAAAAGAGATTTAAGAAGTAGTATTCTTCTGCCCAATGTTGATACATGGGTCAGAGATATGGACATTGAATATGGCTCTGCAGTCCAGAGTGCATGCTGTAGAAATCAGCTATCTGTAAGGGATGTAAGATAGTGATATATTGGATTTCTGCTCCTGCTTCTGCCTCTGCCTCTATGGAACATCTGCAGTGAAAGTGGATATCTTCTGCCTCTGCCTCTATGGAATATCTGCAGTGAAAGTACTATCTGCATTTTAAAAGAACGAAAGATCCACATCAATATCTATAACCCCATTTTTATATAACAAAAGTTCCACTTCTACTTCTGTGTTGAAGAAACATAGAGGTTGTGGGTGTGTGTCAGTATGTGTGTGTGCATAAGGATAAATGAAAGATTGACTGAGAGTATCAAAGACACTAAAAGTGTAAGAGAGAGAGAGAGAGAGAGAGAGAGAGAGAGAGAGAGAGAGAGAGAGAGAGAGAGAGAGAGAGAGAGAGAGAGAGAGAGAGAGAGAGTCGGAGTCATGAATGTGAATGTTGAAGCAGGGTGAGTTTCAGTGATTGTAAGTGAGGGTAAGCATGAATGAGTTGAATGAGAAGTAAGCATGAGTGAGTTGAGAGATTAACAGAGTGAGAATGGCTGTGGATAGGAAGGAATAATTGAGAATAATTCTGAGTCAGCATGAAGGAGAAAATGAGCTTGAGTTATATTATGAATAAGTGAAAGATCAAGTGTGAGTGTGAGTGAGGATAAGAGGGAGTGCTAATTAGAGTAAGACTGAGTGAGAGGGATGTATTGTGGACTAGAGGGAGGGAGTTCATAATGGGGGAAGGAGAGTACATGGGGCAAAAAAGTAGAGGAAAGGTGAGAGAAGGAGAGTATGGGGAGAAAGTAGAAGGAATAAATATAAGCTGGAAGGGTGGAGAAAGAGTGAAGAATTAGAGAGGGAGAGGAAGTAGTGAGAATAACTATTCCCTTTTCCAGTCCCCTTCTTGTTTTTGTTCTTCCATCCACTGTTGCCACTTCTGTTTCCTCCATCTTCTTGCCCTCTGTTGTCCCATTGAATAGTTAGATTTGTTATTTTTAAATTCTTTAAGTATGTAGATTTTTCTTATATTGTATCTTTTATTAATTTTTGTTTTCCTCTTTCTTGTCTCTCTGGAGCTTTGTGTTGCAAATATGATGCACTCTGTATTATTGTGCTGTAAAGATAATCTGCAATCACAACTGTGGATATGGAGGTAAAAAAATCCACAACTGCATCTGCATCAACAAATATTGATATTTTAACATCCTCAGTTTTATTTGGAACTGCTTTTTATGAGAAATACATATCTGCCTCTGCATCCCTAGAACTCTAAAAATTGATTATCTGATACATCACTCATTATGAATCACTCTTGTCACATCACTCATGTGAAGTGACAAGGCTGGAGGCTGAGAGCAAGGAAAATGTATATGAAAGATGTAGTATGAGCACTTGTACAAATGAAGCAAATTTTGAGTGGTGGAATGTGTGAAAAGGATATCACTGAGATGGAGTGGCTGTATCGGTAGGATGAGGAGTATAGAGCTCTAAGTAAAGTGTATGTATGTGGGACTGGAAGATCCTAATGGAGGGAAGGCCACTTGCAAAGAAATATAAAAGTCTGTGTGAAGATGCTAGCAGAAACCTTGCTTGAACAAACAAGCAGGGAGGGAGTGTCTGGATAGGAATAAGTGAGGGCCTTCTCCTGTGACCATCCTGTTGGATGATGTATCATTAGGGAGTGAGACATTAGAGAGAGAGAGAGAGAGAGAGAGAGAGAGAGAGAGAGAGAGAGAGAGAGAGAGAGAGAGAGAGAGAGAGAGAGAGAGAGAGAGAGAGAGTATGTATGTTTGTGTATTTAATTATTTGGCTATTTTTAGATTCATTTTTTTCTATTTAGTTGCTTGAATTGTTACTTAGTTATATTTTTCATTTGTGTATTTTGAACTCAAGTGACTTTGGAGTGCTAGAATTGTGGTTGTTATATAATGTTATTTTATAGGCTGAGAATTTGGTTTCTCATACTGTTAATGTACATTTCCTTGATTAGCATATCTTTGTGATATTTTGATTCGTAGTTTGATGGATTTGTTTGGTGAGAGACCAATGTGGATTTCCCAAGCTTTTTGTCACTACACAGTACCATTGTCTGAGCTACTGGCCTGAAAACAGCTAATTACCTCAACGGCTGTGTTTATGCAAGCTCTTCATCCTAGTAGCAGTGCACAAAACTGATGTAGTCATTTAACTTCATGACAAAAATTAGGAGACATGAAAAGATAACCATAGTTGTATTTCCCTGAAAACTTTTTTTTTTTTTTTTTTTTTTACTGTCTAGCAACAAATACATTTTCTCTTATGTAAAAAGAAAACAGCCCGTAGTGAGTTCTACCTGGTCTCTGAAAATTTTTAACTTACATTTGTCTTAGAAATGTAGACATTTTTAGTATTTAATATTCTGGTTTATTCTTTAACAGAAATTGTTCACCAAGTTGTTCTCAGAAGACATCTTGTACCTGCTCTCAATGGAAAAATTATGGGAAAACAGACGTCGACCAACCCCATTAACTTGGGAAGAAGCAGGAACTATTGGTAAGCTTACAAGTCTATTTAAATATACACCAGTGCCATTTGTTCATAATTGCCCTAATATGTTTACTGGCTGTCTTTTTTGTGAGGTGATTGGTTGCTGCCCTGTGGAACTCGGTTATGGTCGACTCCTTGAGAGGAGTTCTTACAAATGAGCATCAGATTCATGGGAGCATTTATGATCAGTGGTGAAAAGTACACTTTTGCATATACCTGATATTGGCACACAAGTCCATATATCATTATAAATTTGTTTTAGTGTCCTTATTTCTTCTTATGCAGTTGAATAGCTTCTGGGTCTCTTCCATTTTTTGTAGTTGTAGATGATCTTTTCCCTTAAAATTTCTTCCATCTCCTTCATCTACTTTTTACCATGATCTTCCTATTTTCATCCTTGACATGAACATGTATAGCTCCAACAACATTCTTTCCCTAATCTACTTCAATATCCTAGATATTTTCCACATACCTTCAGCACTATCATTACCTCTACCCCACTCCTGCCATGTCTCCTTTGCTGCTACCACTGCTGTGTTTGTCTGCCTTGCCTTGACTTACATATCTTCCTTGGTTCAATCTACTACCCACTGAATGTTATCTTTTCTGCTTTTGCCTGTCACAGTGCTTCATCACCATGTTTCTCTCAGTGCCTCTGTCAAAGTATTTTGTCCAGTTGTTTCTTCAGAAACCTCTTGTGCTTTTCCCGTTATTTATTTATTTATTTATTTATTTATTTATTTATTTATTTATTTTTTATGTAGGAGGGGCAACAGCCAAGGTCAGCAAACTTATAAAGAAGAAAAGGCCCACTGAGGTGCTGGTCCCCAAAATTGGTCATCAAAATTCAAGGATAAGTGTCTTGAAACTTCCCTCTTGAAAGTTCAAGTCACAGGAAGGAGAAAATACAGAAGGAGGCAGGGAGTTCAAGAGTTTACCAGAGAAAGGGATGGATGATCGAGAATACTGGTTAACTTTTGCATTAAAGAGGTGGACAGAATAAGGATGAGAGAAGTGTCTTGTGCAGTGAAACCACAAGAGGTAGGGAGACATGCAGATAGCAAGATCAGAAGAGCAGGTAACATGAAAATAGCAATAGAAGATAGCAAGGGATGCATCATTGTGATGATGAGAGAGAGGCTGAGGACGTCAGTTAAAGGAGAGGAGTTGATAAGACGAAAAGCTTTTGATTCCACCCTGTTTAAGAGAGCCGTATGAGTGGAACCCCCCCCTCCATACATGTGAAGCATACTCCATACATGGACAGATAATGCCCTTGCACAGAGTTAGCAGCTGGGAAGGTGAGAAAAACTGTCAGAGACAACTCAGAACACCTAACTTCATAGAAGCTGTTTCAGCTAGAGATGAGATGTGAAGTTTCCAATTTAGATTATAAGTAAAGGACAGGGTGAGGATGTTTAGTGTAGAGGAGGGGGACAGTTTGGTGTCATTGAAGAAGAGTGGATAGTTGTATGGAAGATTGTGTCAAGTTGATAAATAGAGGAATTAAGTTTTTGAGGCAATGAACAGTACTAAGTTTGCTCTGCCCCAATCAGAAATTTTAGGGAGATCAGAAATTGGGCATTCTGCAACTTCCCTGCATGAATTGTTTAATTCCTGAAGGGTTGGAGGTCTGTGAAAAGATGTGGAAAAGTAGAGGGTGATATCATCAGCTTTGGAGTGGATAGAACAAGAAGTTTGGCTTAGAAGATCATTGATGAATAATAGGAAGAGAGTGAGTGACATGATAGAACCATGAGGAACACCACTGTTAATAGATTTAGAAGATAAATGACCATCTACCAAAGCAGCAATACAATGGTCAGAAAGGAAACTTGAGATGAAGTTACAGAAAGAAGGATAGAGGCCTTAGGAGGATAGTTTGGAAGTCAAAGCTTTGTGCCAGACTATCAAAAACTTTGATATGTCTAAGGCAACAGTAAAAGTTTCACCAAAATCCCTAAATGAGGATGAACAAGATTCAGTAAGGAAAGCCAGATCATCAGTAGAGCGACCTTAATGGAACCCATACTGGTGATCAAATAGAAGGTAGTGAAGTGATAGCTGTTTAAGAATCTTCCTGTTGAGGATAGATTAAAAAACTTTAGAGAGAAAATTAAAGCAATAGGATGGTAGTTTGCCTGACATACCTATGGGAAAAAAGAACAAGTTTATGGTAAGTATATACCTTTTTTATCAATCTATGTAGAGCTTGTGCTACCTAGCACAAGGGTGTTATGCTAAAGTTGAACTTTTCTTTTTGGAGATAGTGGAATTTTCTCTTTGGAGGTGGTCGTTTGAATGCTTATTCACCCCAAAAAGGCAGACCAAATCTTGTAGGCCTGCTTATGTCCTACCATTCATATCAGGTGGCACAGCAGGCTTCTTTCACTACTCTGTTTTGTGTATGAACTGAATAATACTCATTTACAGTGTCCTCTCAAATTGTGGGATACTCAGATTTTATGCTGAGACTTAAATTCTTACCATTTTGACATTTGTGCATTATCTTGAGTTTCTTGCTTTCATTACATATGAGTCACACCTTACTGTTGTTGTCACAATTAGTTAAAATAAATATCCAAGTGCTGTGTATTGTATACATATTTCCATGTACAGTTCACATACCAGAACATACAGATTATTCATGTGGATAAACCACTTATTTGCCACAGCACTAGTCATGCTGGCATGCATGTGAGAGAGCAGGAGAGAAAGGCTGGTGTTACCCTACTTAAAAATATCTGGAGATATGAAGAAGAGGCCTGGCTCAGGAGATTCTGAATCATCTGTAGCCATATCATCTGTGCCATACTGTTTACACTCCACTCCACCACTGCACCACTGCATCATGTTGAATGTGAGGATGCACAGTTGTGTGGGGACAAAACACTCATATAGTGTTAGTGACTTAACCTGCTCTTGTGCCCACGCTCTTGAATCTTCAAAGTTTTCCACCATCTGGCTACGACTGCAGAGTCACTCTCATACTAAATTTATCTGTGCTGTATACCTCTCACCTAACTCCTCTGATTATAAGAAATTCTTTGACTACTTAACTTCCAAAGTGGAGCACATTCTGACCCTCTTCCCTTTTGCAGAGATCTCCATTCTTGGAGACTTCAATGTTCACCACCAGCTTTGGCTTTCCTCTCCCTTCACTGACCATCCTGGTGAACTAGCCTACAACTTTGCTATCCTCCATGACCTAGAGCAATTGGTGCAACACCCTACTCGTATTCCTGACCGTCTTGGAGATACGCCCAACATTCTTGACCTTTTCCTGACCTCTAATCCTTCTGCTTATGCTGTCCCCCTTTTTTCTCCGTTGGGCTCCTCCGATCACAATCTCATATCTTTATCTTGTCCTATTGCTCCAATCCCTCCTCAAGATCCCCCTAAGCGAAGGTGCCACTGGCATTTTGCCTCTGCTAGTTTCGGGGGACCTGAGGAGGTATTTTGCTGATTTTCCTTGGAATGACTACTGCTTCCATGTCAGACCCGTCTTTGTGTGCTGAGCGCATAACAGAGGTGATAGTGTCTGGCATGGAGGCGTACATTCCTCACTCTTTTTCTCGTCCTAAACCTTCTAAACCTTGGTTTAACACAGCTTGTTCTTGTGCTATACATGATAGAAAGGTGGCCCGCAAAAGGTACTTAAGCCTTCCATCACCAGAATCTCATGCACTTTATATTTCTGCCCGGAACCATGCCAAGTCTGTTCTCCGACTAACCAAAAGCTCCTTCATTAACAGAAAATGTCAAAACCTTTCAAGATCTAACTCCCCTCGTGATTTCTGGCATCTAGCCAAAAATATCTCCAATAACTTTGCTTGTTCTTCTTTCCCTCCTCTATTTCAACCAGATGGCACCACTGCTATCACATCTATTTCTAAAGCTGAACTTTTCGCTCATACCTTTGCTAAAAACTCTACCTTGGACGATTCTGGGCTTGTTCCTCCCTCTCCTCCACCCTCTGACTACTTCATGCCACGTATTAAAATTCTTTGCAATGATGTTTTCCATGCCCTTGCTGGTCTAAACCCTCGGAAGGCTTATGAACCTGATGGGATCCCTCCTATTGTTCTCCGAAACTGTGCCTCCATGCTTGCACCTTGCCTAGTCAAACTCTTTCAGCTCTGTCTGTCAACATCTACCTTTCCTTCTTCCTGGAAGTTTGTCTACATTCAACCTGTTCCTAAAAAGGATGACCGTTCTAATCCCTCAAACTACCGTCCTATTGCTTTAATTTCCTGCCTATCTAAAGTTTTTTAATCTATCCTCAACAGGAAGATTCTTAAACATCTATCACTTCACAACCTTCTATCTGATCGCCAGTATGGGTTCCGTCAAGGCTGCTCTACTGGTGATCTTCTGGCTTTCCTTACTGAGTCTTGGTCATACTCTTTTAGAGATTTTGGTGAAACTTTTGCTGTTGCCTTGGACATATCAAAAGCTTTTGATATGTATGTTTTGATATGTTTGAGTCTGGCACAAAGCTTTGATTTCCAAACTACCCTCCTATGGTTTCTATCCTTCTCTCTGCAACTTCATCTCAAGTTTCCTTACTGACCGTTCTATTGCTGCTGTAGTAGACGGTCACTGTTCTTCTCCTAAATCTATTAATAGTGGAGTTCCTCAGGGTTCTGTCCTGTCACCCACTCTCTTCTTATTATTCATTAATGATCTTCTAAACCAAACTTCTTGTTCTACCCACTCCTACGCTGATGATACCACCCTGCACTTTTCCACACCTTTTCATAGACGTTCAACCCTTCAGGAGGTAAACATATCACGCAGGGAAGCCACAGAACGCTTGACTTCTGATATTTCTAAAATTTCTGATTGGGGCAGAGCAAACTTGGTATTGTTCAATGCCTCAAAAACTCAATTCCTCCATCAATCAACTTGACACAATCTTCCAGACAACTATCCCCTCTTCTTCAATGACACTCAACTGTCCCCCTCTTCTACACTGAACATCCTCGGTCTGTCCTTTACTTATAATCTGAACTGGAAACTTCACATCTCATCTCTAGCTAAAACAGCTTCTATGAAGTTAGGCGTTCTGAGACGTCTCTGCCAATTTTTCTCACCCCCCCCCAGCTGCTAACTCTGTACAAGGGCCTTATCCGTCCATGTATGGAGTATGCTTCACATGTCTGGGGGGGTTCCACTCATACTGCTCTTCTAGACAGGGTGGAATCAAAAGCTTTTCGTCTCATCAACTCCTCTCCTCTAACTGACTGTCTTCAGCCTCTCTCTCACCACCGCAATGTTGCATATCTAGCTGTGTTCTACCGCTATTTTCATGCTAACTGATCTTCTGATCTTGCCAACTGCATGCCTCCTCTTCTTCTGCAGCCTCACTGCACAAGACTCTTCTTTCGCTCACCCCTATTCTGTCCACCTCTCTGTCCACCTCTCTGGAACTCCCTGCCTGCTTCTGTATTTCCACCTTCCTATGACTTGAATTCTTTCAAGAGGGAGGTTTCAAGACACTTATTCATCAATTTTTGACTACTGGTTTGACCCTTTTATGGGACTAGCATTTCAGTGGGCATTTTTTTTTTTTTATTGGAATTTTGTTGCCCTTGGCCAGTGTCCTACATAAAAAAAAAAAAAAGGTTATGTGGCTGGCATAAATTAGTGTTTGAAATTTTCAGAGTTTTCAATACCTTGAGCTTTGTGATCCTCAAGTTTAGTGTTATTGCTTTGGAAAAAAGCAAGCATAAAACTTTAGGATTCTGTAAATATAAAATATCAATACTGTAATGACTTATGAATATAATGACTTATTAATGGCTCTCTGGAACTTAATTTGTTTATAAGTTAAGGATTGCTTACTGTTACCACTATAATTCCCAGCTCCTTCAGAAAGCTGTTGCACCTGGACTAGCTTTCCTGATCCACATCCTACATGGACTCACTGCAGGGCTCAAAGACAGGGTCCCTTGTGACTCCTGCACCCTTTTCACAACAGTCATAACTCCAGGTCACACTAATTTGAGGTCTCCAGACTGTTTCACTGACCCACAGACATGGGAAATACTCAAACAACACTTAAACACTCATAACTACAAAAGAATTGACTACCACGTCTAGGAAAAACAGTTAACATACAATAACACATACCGTATTTGATGGCTCATAAGACGCATGGGCTCATAAGATGCACCCAGTTTTGGCAGACATTGAAATGAAAAAAAAAGATAAATGAACAAATTTAAGCTCTGAATATGAAGTGAAGGATTTCACCTGACATTTGAAGACTCTCACATCCATTTAGATCATTATTAGATCCCAGTATTTTGCATTTAAAAATTTTAATATTTGCTAGTAGCCTATGCACCAGTCCTGTTGTGAGATGTAAACATGTACCTGGCATATGGCGTTGGCAGTGACTGAGAGAGACTACAGGGGTACTAAAGTTTCTTCATAAGAATGTTAAAAGATAGGTACAATTTTAATTGTATGAAAGTGTGTCTTACCTCAAGGAGTAACGGCATCACACTGTAAAGAACACAGTGAAGCTTGCCTGTGTCACCGGGTTCGGTGCGTAACTGACTGTGTGTTTGTTTTGGTACGTGCAGTGCATGGTGCATGGTCACTTAGGTAAATTCTTCCTGACTGGTGTCATTCTATGTGAATTACCAGTAAGTATGACCTATTATATATTGTTACCTTGAAAGAAAGAGTTGTTTTGTGGTGTAGTACCAATCATCACTGTTTTATTTGTGCAAAGATGTCTGAGGTTTGATTTTAGAGCCTCTGTTGCCATAGACCTACTACCAACCACTGCCTCAATGCTGAACCTTGGCCTTAGGATGCAGGCTCATTTCCTGAGACTTTTTTGGAGAAAAGGTGTGTCTTATGAGCCATCAAATATGTTATATGGTCGAAGTACAGTACCTGGTTGGATATTTACCCTCCATGTCAAATCCCCCCCACTGTCCAATGGTGTGTTATAGCCTCAAGCTGAGTAGTGTCGTTTACTGCCCCCTGGATGGCAGACCTTGTGAAGTGAGCTCACCTCAGTACGTCTGCTCTAAGTGCTGGGTAGTGATTGAGTGTGAGAAAGTGCACCAAACTCTCCCGATCTGCTGCTAAAGGGAGTGGGTACAAGGAAGGGGGGGAGGGGTAACACACACACACACACACACACACACACACACACACACACACACACACACACACACACACACACACACACACACACACACACACACACACACACACACACACACACACACACACACACACACACACACACACACACACACACACACACACACACACACACACACCTGCCCACACTGCTTCTTGTGCTGTCTTTACAGGAATAAAACACATTACTTCTAAAAATTCTACTGATTAAATTAGGGGGACTAGATGAATACTGGTTACTTTATTGTCAAGGGCAACTCTTCTACTAAATACTGGGTGAGATTCAAATTGAATGGCTAAGGGGAAGTAATGAAATTTACGAGGGGAATAAGGAGTTTCAGGCTGAGTACGTACGTGACCAGGACATGTCTAAGTCTTGTCCCAGGCCTGTCTTTCTTCTCATTCTCTCTCTCTCTCTCTCTCTCTCTCTCTCTCTCTCTCTCTCTCTCTCTCTCTCTCTCTCTCTCTCTCTCTCTCTCTCTCTCTCTCTCTCTCTCTCTCTCTCTCTCTCTCTCTCTCTCCTTGTTCATTATTCTTTTCTCATTCCTTCTTACTGCTTTCTTCATTTTATATTGCATTATCTCGCTGTATGCAATACTACATATATGGCAATAGTACTGCCACTTTGTGAAAAAAAAATATGAGATTGCTATTGCATTGCTACTGCATTATGCTGTAGCAGCACTTCATCTCTGCCTCACTGCATCATGCTGCATGTGAGCACAAAACACATGCACTTACACAGTGTACATGATGGTGCTCCACCACTGTGTCATGCCAGATGTGAGGATAAAACATGCACACACAGTTCTAGATACAGCTGTGCTGCACTGCTGCAATGCTGTGTCACATTGGATGTAAGGACAAAACATAGGCACTTACAGTTCTAGGCCATGGGACTGGAATAAATAAACATTTTCATTGTTTTCAGTGCTGTGAGTTTTGCAATGCTTGAGTTTAGTACTATGCCTTTGGAAGAAAGCATGTGTGAAATTCAAGAGGGTACTGTATATATCCCAGGAATTAGATTGAACTTGTTGTTGTGGCAAAGAGGACTGCTGTTGAGCTACATGATATACTGAACTATTACTGTTAACTTTGAGATGATGCTATAATCCTCATGTTGGGAGCACCTGCACAAACAGGATGTGCCAATTCTACAGTTAGTTATATTTTTGTTTAGGCATTCCTCAACCCTGTTGGATTGCTTTCCAAAGTTTTGGGGGCTCCCAGCCAAGATTGGCCAGCGTGTATTACTCAGAACAGCAGTGTCATAGGCCGAGTGTCAAGAAATGTAAACAGACCCAGTGGAGTAGTGTCAACATGGCACAAGAAAGAAATCTGCATCCATGACTTATGAGCAAAAGCTGATGCTTATGAATCTGGTCACTAGTCATAGTGCTGGTAAGAGTGGCAACTATGGCCTCATCAACAAGAAAAAGGTGATATGGCAGAGGATTGCTGCCAGGTATAATGCTGCCCACCCTACAACTGAGACCAAGACTGCACCAACTGAAGAGAGCTTAGGAATACCTCAGAAACTAATATTTCATAGTTATAACATGCAGTATACAAATATATACACAAATACATTTTAGCTCAGAGCAATTATTTCCTTGATCCTAGAATAGCTCAGCTGCACAGAAAAGGGGTAAATATTTGTGTGTTAATTATTATATGAAGGTGGAATTTTTGGAACCTAAACCCATGGGCAATTAAACTGGCTAAAGCAGAGGTAATTATCTTCACTCTTTTTCCAAACTTTTTCTTTTCTGGCCATCCACAGAAAACTTTTAGTATCTAAAATTTTCTATTAAATTAGGAGATAGAACATCATAACCTCCCTTCCTTGGGAACTGAGGAGAAAGAGGAATAGGGTGTAGAAGAGAGAGGATGCTTTGGAATCTTATTTAAGAGAAGAGAACAATGATAACAAAGGAACCTTTGAGTTAATGGAATAGAAGCATACCAAGGACTAGCAGGCCCTAGCTCCCCTGAAACATGTCATGGACAGGGTTAAAGAAAAAAAAATTCGGATAAATTATTATAGGTAGTTCAGATCTGCAGGCATAGCAGTTTCCAAAATTAATCCAAATAATTGTATAGATGCTGAATAATGACATGCCTTCTGTATAATTCAAAATAAGACAAACCCAATAATAAGCATAACCTTAGCTTAAAAGCTGTGTGACATTATTAATTTTTTTTTAAGACTGGCAGGTGAAAATAAAAAGCTTACTACTAAGTGATATACTCGGTAATTTTTTGTTTAGGGTAAAATTATATAATACATATTGTAAGGTATTTCTAATATAATGTTTATTTCATGGTACAGAAGGTTGCTTCAGGGCATCAGTCATATCCTGCAAGTTCCTTGAATTTTCTGGCCATTTTCATAAAGTATCCAATTTCTTTCTCTATTTCAGTGTTCCAGAGATATAGTATTTCTTAGCTAAATGTGCTTCAAATGACGGGATGAATGCTATATTGCTGTAATATTGACCATTATAGGAACATGCTGGGTTAATTGGCAGTGGTGCAGCCTCAAGGCAACTTTCCTTTAACTTTTTGAGTCCCTTTAAAATGTCCTCAGCTGGCCAAGGATAGGTTTGGTTAGGTTTAGTTTGGCTAGGTTAGGCTGTCTCTAGGAGTTGGCTAATTTCTCACTCATGAACTTCAAAATGCAATGATTATTAGTGCTTTTCATATGATTGTAATATTAATTTCTGCTTGAGGACCATTGGTTATCTCCCCATGGGAGGGTTATATCAATTAAACTAATGCTGTTAGCATGGAAATGTGGAATCATGGTGGCACAAGACAGATTAGAGACTATATTTACCATTTAAGGGAGTGAATTTTACTGTCTTGTAAATACTGAACACAAATAGATGATTTCTCTCTCTCTCTCTCTCTCTCTCTCTCTCTCTCTCTCTCTCTCTCTCTCTCTCTCTCTCTCTCTCTCTCTCTCTCTCTCTCTCTCTCTCTCTCTCTCTCTCTCTCTCTCTCTCTCTCTCTCAAAAACTATGCCCATTACCTTTTCTGTTATGTATAAAACTAACTAATGAAAGATTGCAGGCATTACAGGGAGAAAAGTAATGATCTTTTTAGCGGAAATTAATATTAAAGATATATGAAAACACTAATAACCATTGCATTCTGACATTCTAGAGTGAGAAATTAACCAATTACAAAGGACAGCCTAAAAAAGCCTAACCAAACCAAACCTAACCAAACCTTTTCTTGGCTGTGTGAGCCATTCTAAAGAGACTTGAACCCCCCCAGTTAAAAGAAAGTTCGCTTGTGGCTGCATCACTGCCAATTAACCAATAACAACCAATCCTTGAGTTAACCAGGTGCTGATGCCCAACCCTCCCTCTTTCATACTTCTTTCCTCGTGTCTCTACAGCTGTGCCATAGAGCATCCCCTTTGAGTTTCTCTGATGTCATGAGCAATTATAGTATTTGAAATTTACAAGGATGGCTATCTAGAACATTCCCACTATGGTAAATATTGTGAGAAACTGCAGGAACCCCAAAGGGCTACATAGCAGCAATGACATGATATTTGCCATCCTGTCATTAGAAGCACATTAACTGAGAAATGCTACACCCTTAAAACATTGAAACAGCAAAAGCAATTAGATTCCTTCTGAAAATAGCTGTGAAGATGTTTGTTTTGATCTTGATGCAAACTTTAATACTTCATAAAAGAATATGGCAGTAATGTAATGGTAATTTTTTCTTAATATAAAAAAAAATTGCATATATTTTTCAGATCATATTACAGCCAGTAATATTAATTTAATGCAGTAATTTAGAAATTTATTATGGATCAGGCAGCCCTAGCTCTTCCCAAAAACTCCTCACCAAAATTCCAAATTTTGTCATTTGCCTGAATGAAAGGTAGCACTTGAAGGTGACCAAAATGTGATTATGGCTGAAGTGACTTTGTTCATTGGCTAACAAACAATAAAAGGGTGACCATGAAACTAGCCCTATCTATTTGATTTGCTTTGGTCATGTCACAGTGTTCATTGTGACATTGTTCAGTTACAAATTACCATATAATATAATCTCAGTTTCTTTGTTACCTAAATTTACTGTAACTTTAACATAATCCTATGTATTTACAAACAAATGTTCAATGATTACTTGTCTTAATCATGACAAGATGATGATCAAGCAATGAAGACTGGACAATTTTTATAATACTGTATTATTTAGATTTTATACTGATTTGGTTAAAAATCTTGAAAAGTGACATTTGGGGATATCATTATTTCAAATTGTGGACTTGTCACTATCACCAAAAAATGTCAACACTTGAGAGAGAGAGAGAGAGAGAGAGAGAGAGAGAGAGAGAGAGAGAGAGAGAGAGAGAGAGAGAGAGAGAGAGAGAGAGAGAGAGAGTTACAATTTGTTCTCTTTAATACAGATGAGGAGAAAGAAGCTGAGAATGACAAAGGTGGCATAGCAGATCAGCGATTGTGGAGTGTTAAGGAGTGCCAAGAGATTTTTTCATCTGCTGTTCACATTATAAGGAAAAGACTTACGGTAAGAATACAGGAGGTGTGGATTTCTTTTCATAAACTTCTTTATGGTGTATGATGGTCTGTGTTATGGATGCACTTTCTATCAATTGTTGTTTACTATGATGTAAGTTTTATTTGCTTGAATGGTATACTGAAAGGTGAATTATCTATTTGGTGAAGTAAAAATGTATAGAGATTAGAAGGCAGTGTGAAAGGTATGTGAGAGACTTAGATAAGTTAGAATGACATTTGGAGAGGAATCAAGCATAAATGAAGTAGTGACTACACTAGCAGCAGAAATGATTATGTATAGGGAGGAGAAAGGGAAAGGCATGGTGGGCAGATGAGATTATGTAGACTAAAAGAGAAGAGGAAAGCATATGAGAAAATGTTGCTGAAGAATGTGCCAGAGGAAATTAAGGTAAGGTAGAGGACTGAATACAAGTCTTGGAATAAGATAATGCAGGTGTTGATAAGAGAAAGTAAGAGAAAGAGTTCAGCTTGTTAGGAGGCTAAGTAGACTGAATACAAGTCTTGGAATAGGAAAGTACAGGAGTTGATAAGAGAAAGTAAAAGTGTAAAAGAGTAGATAAAGTTTGTTAGGAGGCATAGTAGCAAATTAAATCTGAATAAATTACTTTGCAAGGAAATTAAGATAGAGAGGGGAGGAGGGTAATATGAGGATAAAGAGAGAGGATGGAGTTGTTACTGGTAGTTGAGGGGAAAGAATGTGAGAATGAAAAGAGAGAGAGAGGACGGAGTTCTTATTGGTAATAGAGATGATATGGAAGTTGTGTGAAAAAAAGGTATTTTGATCCTTTAATGAAGAGTACAGTAAGAGCCAATAATATCTGTTATGGAAGTGAATAAAGACCAAGTGTTCATGTAGAGTGGAATTGGTAGGAGAGAGGTAAAGAATGGCTTGGCTAAAAGTGTGGCAAACTTGCAGGCATAAATGGAATAATTTGAGAAGTGCAGATAGTAGTAGAAAAAAATGCTTGTGATATGTGATCTGGCACGGAGGCTAGAGGTACTAGATAAGTGGTGAAAAAACTTTTGTTGTTTGACTTCATAAAGTACAGTAGGTACGCGACAATGCATGGTCATTATAACACACAACTGCAATAACGCAGTGAAATTTTAATAAGTATTTAATTGGAATAACGAACTAAAACTGGCATAACAAACTTGTCACTAGTGTGAGCACATAAATTTTAATAAAAGTTTAATGGGAATAGCAAACTAAAACTTGCAAGACTAACTTACCTGCTATGTGAGCTGCTGCTCACCTGTCCACTTCAAGTCCCTTTCTCCCTTTTTTCCTTTCTTCTCCCTTCTTTCGTCTGGTCTCAAACCTCCCTCTCTGTCACCTCCCCTCCCTCTTATCTGTCAGAGATTAGGGACAAGGGAGTGAAACCTTGCTCTCTCTCTCTCTCTCTCTCTCTCTCTCTCTCTCTCTCTCTCTCTCTCTCTCTCTCTCTCTCTCTCTCTCTCTCTCTCTCTCTCTCTCTCTCTCTCTCTCTCTCTCTCTCTCTCTCTCTCTCTCATTCATTCATTCATTCATTCATTCATTCATTCATTCATTCATTTTACGTCATTTTTGCTCCATCCGTTCTCACTCACTCACTCATATATGTAATTCCATTTTCATTCTCACTCAGTCTCATTCTATTTAACAATCCTTAGGATTGTTCTTAATTTCATATATATATATATATATATATATATATATATATATATATATATATATATATATATATATATATATATATATATATATATATATGGAATGTATCCAGCTCTGTGAGTCTTTTTGCTGATGATGCAAAACTTATGAGAAGAGTGAAGGGAACTGAAGATTGTGAAGAATTACAAAGAGATATAGACAAGGTGTGGGAGTGGAGCAGCAGATGGCAAATGGAATTTAACTCTGGTAGGTGTAAAAAGATGGAATTTGGAAAAAGTAACAGAAGGTGTAGCTATAACTACAAGATGGGGAATGAAACAATAAATAAGACAACTAGAGAAAAAGATCTGGGAGTGATTTTCTCAGAGAATTTATCACCGGAAAAACATATTAACAAGGTAACAGGTGAAACTCAGCCTACTAAGAAATATAAGAGTTGCCTTTGCTCATCTGGATGTAGATATGATGAGGAAAATAATCACCACAATGATATGTCCAAGATTAGAATGTGCAGTGGTAATTTGTTCAACACATGAAAAAAAAAAAGCACATAAGAAAGTTGGAAGGAATACAGAGAGCAGCAACAAAGATGATAAGAGAATTGCGAGATTTGTTATATGGGGAGTGACTAACTAGAGTGCAACTCTCAACCTTGGAAAAGAGATGAGAAAGAGTTGACTTGATTGCATTGTACAGATTGCTGAGTGGGATGGAAAAACTAGATAGGGAACATCTCTTTATAATGAATGAAAGAGAAACAAGAGGGCATGGAAGAAAACTAAAAGTAACCATCTGCAGAAGGCACATAAAGAAGTTTAGCTTCCCTCATAGAAATATAGAGGCATGGAATGGACTGGAAGGGGAAGTGGTGTGTGCTACAAATATTCATGACTGAGGAAAAGTTGGATAAAGACCATTATGGAGATGGGACAGTATGAGCTTAGCTCCTCTCCTGTATGTCACAACTAGGTAAAACTAGGTACACACACACACACACACACACACACACACACACACACACACACACACACACACACACACACACACACACACACACACACACACACACACACACACACACACACACACACACACACACACACACACAGTTCTAAGTGGTGACACTACACTGGTTTGTTATGCTGAATGAGGGGTACAAAACACACACACTGCCAGACTCTGTAGCCAGCATAAATAAGTGTTTTTTCAGTGTTTTCAATACTGTGTCTCATGATCTTTGCATTTAGCACTGTAGCTTTGGAAGAAAGCAAATGTGAAACTGAATTTGTTACTTGTCACTGGAAATAGTAATACTGTAATGACTTGTAAACATAATAACTTACAAACAGCCCTGTGGAACCTAACATGTTAGTAAGTTGAGAAGCATCTGTATCTCCTTTTCTTTACTCGTCAGCTCTCTTGCAACCGCATTATTTAATTATTTTTGGCATTTTTGGACCCATATATGCACTCACAACTTGACTGAAGTGTTGCAGTTATACAATTTTTTTTTTTTTTTTTCATAATTACCCAAAGTTAGTTTTATTTCTTGTTTTTCTTTCTTCTTTTCATCTGTCAGTGGAAGGCAGTAGTGTCCTAAGCATGAATTTGATCTTTTACCACATATTACTGCAGTATAATTTTCTAAGTTAAATTTTGTTTGTTCTTTCTCCATTAATTTCTTGGTGAACAGTAAGGGAATGGAGCATTCCACCATATCAGCTGTTACATTTATTCTGTTATCATAATGTTCTTTGAAAATTTGACCTTCATTGATTGTACACACTATTGTTACCAGTCTAAATCTTATTTAACTTTTCTCCTGTATGCTTAAATTTTCCTCTTCTGACAGTCTTTATGTATGGTTTCAACTAATCAGCACCACATGCAGTAGACCTGCAGGCCATGTCCAGAATAGCAAAACTAATAGCTTCTCTCATTAACACCAATATTGTTTCAAAACTCAACAACAGCATATGACCCTACCTCTTTGTGTAACTACTCACTTGTGCTTTTTACATGCACATTCCTCAGGCATGCTGGAAACACATGGTATTCCACACTCATAACATTTTCTAACATTACTGTATTTATCAAAAGTTTCTCTGAACACTTTTCTCATTTCTCTTATTTTAATTTCTCTTCCCCTACCCCATCTGAGTTCTCCATGTGTGACAATATTTCTGGCTTGGATTTAGCCACCACTGCAGGAATCTTACACTGTTCCCTGTCATTGCACTCAGTGAGACTTCTTAATTTCCTCCCCCCCCCAAAAAAAAAAAAAAATAATAATAATAATAATAATAATGAGGGTTTGCTACATGGAATCAAACATCTGGCTCACTGAAAGACACTGCTGTCAGCACTATTTGTTTCTTTGTAAGCTCTAGCCCTGGATTGTCTAATAATATCCAGAAAGATAATCTTGATTATTCCAAAAGTTACAGCTTCTATTTCAAGCATGATGGTGCTTCATGTAGAAAAGTACTGGCAGTGACAAAATGTCTTAGGTAGAACAAAAATTAAGGTGATTGCATGGCCAATTCTATGATTTAAGTCTGATTGAAATTGCATGGAATATCATGGTATGAAAATACACATACTCTCACAGTTATAAATGTGATCGTGCCACACCACTGCATTGTGTTAGATGTGAGGACAAAGCACACACACACAGTTCTAGATGCTGCAGTGCTGTGCTACTGCAGATGTGAGGACAAAACACACACACACACACACACACACACACACACACACACACACACACACACACACACACACACACACACACACACACACACACACACACACACACACACACACACACACACACACACTTAAGTGAAGAAGGAAGAAAGAAAATTAATGATATGTTGAATCAGGCAAAGAAAAAAATGGGGAATGAACTGAGGAAGAGAAAATTAAATTCTCTTAGAAAGTAGTAGAATGAAATTAAAGAATTGGTACATAGGAAACAGGGAGAGGAGTTGAAAGAAGCTAAATGGGGCATATACCAATATGAAGAGGATATTATCATTGCAAGAAGAGATAAATGACTTCCTAAGAGAAAATAAGCCTGTCATTATGGGAATTACTGAGTCTAGATTAAGTGATGAAATTACTGCAGTTAATATTGGTGAAGAAAAGTACATGTGGATGAAAAATAGAAAAAAAGAAACAGGGTGGTGGAGTAATGATGTTGATAAGAAAAGAGGTACAAGTGAAAAGTATTTTTTGGAGAAGGAAAAGTAGAAATGATCGAAAAGAAGATAAAACAAGCAGGAAAAAAGACTAAGGACCTTTGTTGTGGTATATGTCCCACTTAAGACAAGCTTATGGGAGATAGATTATGATACTGTATTGGAAGACACAAGAGATTCTTTGGACAGAATAATAAGTAAGAGTGACAGAGAGGTACTATTAGGAGATTTTAACTGCAAGGAAGATTGTTGGGAAGATTTGCCAACCATGGGAAGGGTCATGTCATAGAGATAGAAACTCTTGACGTCGATGGAGAACACACTTACCCATTGGGTTGGAGAGAATACAAGATACAGGGAAAATGAAGAACCATCAAGACTAGACTTAATATTTACAAAGGAACCAAAAATTGTAGATGATTTGGAGTATAAATGTCCAGTAGGAAAGAATGATCACCTGGTAATTGAACTAACTTTAAAAGAAGTTAAAGAAGAGCTAAGGAGAAGAAATCATAGGATTGGAAGATTCAATTATAAAAGGAAAATTTGATCTGCTTAAGAAATATTTTGAAAAAACTGACTGGAGTAAGTTTAAAGAAGTAAGGGGAGTGGAAAGGAAATGGAAAGAATTTGATGAAATATATAACGAAAGAGTGCAAAGATATATACCAAAAGTAAGACAAAGAGAAGTTGGACAAAGGACTGGTTTAATAGGGGATGTGAAATGCCAAAAAGAGAGAGAGATACTGCTTGGAAAAAAATGGAAGAAAGGAAGAAGGCAAAATTTATGGACAGAATATACAACAAAGAGAAATTAATATGTTAAAATATGAAGAGTGTAGAAAATATGAGAAAATATAATAGGTAAATGCAAAGACCAACCTAAACTGTTCTACAGACACATCAACAATAAGGTACAATGAAAAGAAATGATTGAAAAATTAGAGGTGAATGGCAAAGAATATGAAGATATTGAGGATTTGGTGGTGATGAGTGATGCTTTTCAGTCAGTCTTCATGAAAGAAAGTGAGTTTATAATACAAGGAAGTGAAGGTGCAGTAGTTAGCTCTCTTGAAAAAATAAATGTAGCTATCAGTGAAATGAGGATATTATGGAAAAGTTAAAAGTAGATAAACCATAAGGACCAGATGTCATATCAAAGTGGGTTTTAAAGGAATGTAATAGTCAGTTGGTAGACAAAATACATCATTTTGTCGAGTATTCATTAAAAGATAACAAGGTACCAAGAGATTGGAAAAAAGTTGATATTGTGCCAGTGTTTAAAGGAGGGTGTAAAAAAACCTGAATTACAGACCAGTATCATTAACATCGGTTGTGGCAAAAATATGTGAAAGAATTGTGAAAGATGGATGAAATTCTTGGAAGAAAATGTCAGGATAACTGATAGGTCATTTGGATTTCGTAGAGGGAGATTGTATATGACTAACTTGATTTGTTTTTACCTGAGAATAATTGACAGTACAAGAGTGAGATGGCTACCTGGATTTAAAAAAGGCTTTTGACAAGGTGCCACATAAGAGACTCCTGTGGAAGATTAAGGACATTGATGGAGTGGGTGGGAGACTCTTGAAGTGGATGAAAAATTTCCCGAGCTTAGAGAAATGAGAGCAGTTATTAGAGATCAAAAGTTATCCTGGAGAAAAGTAATAAGTGGAGTACCTCAAGGTTCATTATTGTCTCCAGTCATGTTCACTGTGTATATTAATGATATGACAAGGGTTCAACAGCTATATGAGTTTATTTGTGGATGATGCTAAATTGATGAAAAAATAGAAATAGGGGAAGATCAGAAAGCTTTACAACAAAATTTGAACCAGATTTAAAAATGGAGATGTAAATGGTAAATTAATTTTAATGTAAAGAAATGTATCTTATTGGAATTTGGGAAGAGTTAAAAAAAGACCATCTAGTGTTTACAAGTTGGGAATTGATTATATTGGAAAAGAATAAAGGAAAAAGATCTTAGGGTGATTGTAGCTGGCACATTAACAGCTGACTACCATATAAACAAGATTGTTGGGAAAACAATTAATCTACAAAGGAATATAAGAATTGCATTTGTATAATTGAATGAAGAAATGATGAGGAAACTAATTGTAATGATGATTCATCCAAAAATTGGAATATGCAGCTGTGGTATGGTCACCAAGTCTAAAGAAACACATTAGGAAACTAGAGAGGATACAAAGAGCAGCAACAAAGGTGATCCCAACTTTTAAGTAATGAGACATAAACAAAGAGAAACTAAACCTTCCAACTCTGGAAGGAAGAAGGGAGAGAGGAGACTCAGTTGTGATATATAGAATAAGTAGCAGAATTACCTGCTGTTGCCCAGGTAATATTTGGCTCTCCAAAGCATGGTTTATCACCCTAAATCAGTTGTTTGTTTGTGAAAGCTATTAACCAAACAAAGTTTATAATGAATCTAAATCACATGTCTGTTTAGTGTTGGTAGTCATTAACCTGGTGCCACGATAAAAAATTTGGTTCCAGTGACTGATTTGCCTGAATAATTTAACAGTTTTGAATTGGAAGTAGTTAAGACAGCATATGTCACTCCCCGGATCAAGGGGAACCCCTCTTCCAAATTTCATCACAATAACTTCATAAATGTATGTTAATTTTTTTTTCACAGTTCATAATATCAGTGAACTGATGAAACGTGCCTGAAAGATGAATTTGTTGGAAACCTCTGTATCACAGGAAATTCAACTACATACTGAAAGAATTGATATGTTGATGGGATTGAGCTCCAGGCTGATAATGAATATTCCATTTATACCTCTCCACCATCAGAAATCCAAGCCAACAATGAATACTTGGCACTACCAATGGGTTACAGTATACCTGGCACCACCATCAAGAATTGAGTTGTGGTGACAGATTTTCCTGAACAATCTAATGGTTTTGGGTTGGAAGTAGTGAAGACATAGCCTGTCACTCCCTGGATCAAGGGGGACTTCCCAACCAAATTTCATCACAATGTGTTCAGTATAATGAACCTAAAATATACGTCCATTTACTGTTGTACATGTTCTCTGTTGGAAGCCATTATGGCCGCCACCATCAATAATTTGGGTTGTGGTGGCAGATTTGCCTGAATAATCTAATGGTTTTGGGTTGGAAGTAATTAAGACAACTTATGTCACTCTCTGGATCAAGGGGGACATCCCCCTACCAGATTTCATCATAATCAATTTAGTGGTTTTTCTGTGAAAAGGGGGGACACCCATACACCCACACACAGACAGACAGACAGTGTATTTTATTATGTAACATGGAAGGACCGGAAAAGCTAGACAGCAATGAAATTGTGACATGGAATACAAGAGACACTAGAGGACACAGAAAGAAGCTGAAAAAAGAAATTTGTAGAAGAGACATAAAAAAAAGAATAGCTTTCTGTAAAGAGTAGTTGATACATAGAACTGTCTAAACAAGGCTGTGGTGAATGCAAAAGCTATTCATAATTTCAAAGCCAAGTTAGATAATAATAGATACAGAGGCAGGACAGTATGAGCATAGCTCCTTTCCCGCATGACACAACTAGGTAATCACACACACACACACACACACACACACACACACACACACACACACACACACACACACACACACACACACACACACACACAGTTTTAGATGTGCTGGCACTGCTTTGCTGCATCACACTGGCTGTGAGAACAAAACACACAGTTCTAGATGCTATGGTGCCACACTTCACAATTGATGTGTCACAGCAGTGCAGCATCACATCTAGAACTATATGTCATTCACCTATGGTCATCTGCTGGTCACCCACCCAGCTATTCCCCTACAGAAAGACCTCAGAGCTCATGCTGACCAATCTTTGGATAGGACTGAGACCACTCACATGTCACACAGTGGAACATCAAGGCCACAACCCCTTGGGTTACATTGTGTATCAACTTGCTGCTAGGTGATCAGGGTTACACATTAAGAGGCTTGCCCATTTGCCTTCCCATGCCCAGGACTTGAACCCAAACCTTCTTGGTTGTTAGCCGAGTGTACTAACCACTACAATGGTAAACTCTGGAACTCCCTGCCTGCTTCTGTATTTCCACCTTCCTATGACTTGAACTCCTTCAAGATGGAGGTTTCAAAACACTTATCCTTCAGACCCTATTCAGGGACTGGCATCTCAGTGGGCTTTTTTTTTTTTTTTTTTTATTATTAGATTTTTTGTTTTGGCTGGTGTCTTCTACATAAAAAAAAAAAGAAAAAAAAAGTGGTATATGTGTGTGTGTATTGTCCTCACATCTGGTCTGATGCAGCAGTGCAGTGCCAAAGAATGCTAGAGGATGCCATGTCAGATTAAGAATTAATGTCCAGAGATTCTATTACTATCAGACATCAGATAGATTGCTTACAAAAAACAATGGTGGCTTAGACTGGATGAAAACAATTAAGAAATAAACTCATTTACCTTTTAAATGGTGGGTGGAAGATTTCTCTTGTTGCCTTTTTTCTGCTCTCATTTTGAAGGTCACACAGTGATCTTTTGTCACAGTGACTCCTAGGTCTTCATACAACTCTTATGGTTTCCCTCAGTTTCTTGGTGACTGTTATAATGGTAGGATGATTATTCAAAAAGCTTCTAACCTGTCTAAAAGTTCACCAAATCAAAAACAGAGTAATGCAGATCATTCCCCAAAATATCTGTGTAGTTCTCTAAATCTAAGGTAACACAACAGATACTGCACATATAAGTTGATACAATATATAAAAGAATCCATTCACAGCACTGCCAGTCCCCAGACACGTGGAGCATGAAGCCATGTCAGACGAATACAAATATTGCCTGGATAGTCACCACCAACCAGTCTTGTAAGTGACCACTCAAATAGCAAATGTACAAACAAGGAAGTCTGTAGACTGTTATAGTCTGATGGAGTGTTACTCACCTGCTTGTGACACTTGCTCATATTCTCTCTCTCTCTCTCTCTCTCTCTCTCTCTCTCTCTCTCTCTCTCTCTCTCTCTCTCTCTCTCTCTCTCTCTCTCTCTCTCTCTCTCTCTCTCTCTCTCTCTCTTTCTCTCTCTCCTTGGTGAGGAATAATTCCACCGCAAAGTTATAACAAACTCAAAGTGGCTTTATCACTTTATTGCTCCTTTTGTACAGGTATATACAGACAAACCACATGTGGCTTGGAAGACCCACAAGCTATCTCTCTGCCCGCCTCACCCACTGGCACTCTGTCCGCCAACTTCGGCTTGCTAATGTAGTGACCAGCTATCCAGTATAGGAATTCGCCTTAACACTGTCGTTACATATATTGGAAAATTACGTAATACACAATATTGGAAATAAAGCATATTATGTCACTTCAGCAAGGTGTCTCTTAAGTTTCCTAGATTATGTAATATGTGTCTGTATGGCAACCACCCTTTCCCACACTGAGCCATGAGAACAATGCTAAACTCAGCTTGGTTCTCACGGCACAGCTAAGAAAGGAGGAAAAAGAGATTAAAAATTTGTAGGGCAGCTAAGCTGACCTCAGCCTGGCTCCTATGTTATAAGTGAGGAGAAAAAGGAAAAAGAGAAAACTAGTATAACAGTTCACACCCTACCTATTCATAATAAGACTATGCATACCAGAAATTTACACAGATGCATACCTCGCCTCAATATAACATAGCTCATCAGTATAATTCATACGGTCACAAAGTTAACAGATATATCACACACATTTATTACACTATCAGTCTTATGATGTTTCATACATTAAGTTCTTCTCATCTTCATATCAAAGATTGTAAAGTAGAGGCAGCTCCAGTTCACAGAACCTGGAGTTACATCTCCATGCTGGAAGGCAGCTGCTTTGCCACTGAGCCAAGAGGGGGCTGGTTGCCTGTGAGTTGACTCGCATGACAAGTTTTTATATACAAAACATCAAACAGAAATAATTGCAAGAATTGGTGGTCAGTTGTTATGAGGATTAAATGGTCTAACTATCATAAGTAGAAATTTTATGATTTACTAGTATACAGTAATTACACCAAACAGGTTAACTTTAATAACAGATCAGTAATATGAATTTTATACTAATATTGAATTTTATACTAAAATTTATGGAGATGCAGAATGGATTAATAGAATTTCTATTATTTTCTGAAGGAAATTAGTTTCCCATTACAAGTTGCCTTCTGGAACAAGTTAAATTTGCAACCTGAGGTACCACTTCCAGTGGGCCCCCTGCTCTTTTTTGCCCTTGGCCAGAGGCCCTTGTATATTTGAAAAATAGAAAAAAAAGAAGAAAAATAATAATAGTGTTGGATATTGTACTGTACAGGTGCTGAATGTACTGATGTCATATTGTATGAAATGTATTAGAGAAAAATTTGATGTTGGACTACAACCTCAGCCTGTTACATTCCCAGTTTTTGATGTTTGATGAACTATTTAATATGAAGCCATTAATCAATTAATGTGTTTGATTTATACAATATGAAATTCACTTGCCTTTGTGACATCACTTCTACATTGATAGTCAGGTAATAAAATCATGTTGAATATGTAAAAAAAAAAAAAATGTATTTTATGTAATAATGCCATTCCCTTTCTCACAAACAGGGTGAAGTAACAGAACTGGTGTGGGACAAGGATGATGAAAGCAGCATGGACTTTGTGTGTGCCTGTGCAAATCTGAGGGCACATATCTTTGGCATTCAGAGGAAGACCAGATTTGATGTGAAATGTAGGTTTGCTTTATTGGTATTACTATTCTCTCTCTCTCTCTCTCTCTCTCTCTCTCTCTCTCTCTCTCTCTCTCTCTCTCTCTCTCTCTCTCTCTCTCTCTCTCTCTCTCTCTCTCTCTCTCTCTCTCTCTCTCTCTCTCTCTCTCTCTCTCTCTCTCTCTCTCTCTCTATGAACAGAAAGTAAGAACAATCCTAAGAATTGCTAAATAGAATTAGACTGATAGAGAATGAAAATGTGAGAGTGAGAAAGGATGAAGTGAAAATTACATAGAATGAATGAGGAGAGAGAGTGAGGTTCTACCCCTTGTCCCTTATCTCTGACAAATAAGAGGGAGGGGAGGTGACAGGGGGCAGGTTTGAGACCAGAGGAAAGAGGAAGGGAGAGGAAAGGAACAATGGGAGGAAGGGACATATGGAGAAGGAAAGTAAATTACATGGGACAAAGAAGTGGAGGAGAGAGAGAGAGAGAGAGAGAGAGAGAGAGAGAGAGAGAGAGAGAGAGAGAGAGAGAGAGAGAGAGAGAGAGAGAGAGAGAGAGAGGAAGAATAGGGGAAAAGGGAAGAGAAGGGAGAGTAAGGGAAAGGGGAAGAGGGAAAGGAATGGGAGAGGAGGAATGCAAGAAGGTCTATATATAGTGTCTGAATGGTGTCGCTTCAACTGGTGTTTTTGCTCAAATTAGAGGACAAAATTTATTCGCCAACCCTATTTGAATTGAGAGTTGTTGGAATTGAAGGATGTTCAAATCACGAGGTATGGCTGTATGGTGAAACTTTGGTTCTTGAACTTAATTTGTTCCTGAATGCCATTCAGAATCCAAAATGTTTGGAAACTGAAACTATTTTCCCCATAGGAATCAATATAAAATTAATTAATCTGTTCCTGGACACTGGTCCACTCTGTCTTAGTGGCTTATGACAGACACTTCCACTGCCAAGATGGCTACTCAACAACATCTTCAACTCAGAAATTATTCATCCAGAAAGGACATGTTAAATTAACTTAGTGACACGGAACTCATCAGAAGATATTGTTAGACTGTACTGTATTCTGTTTGTCACCAATCTAGTGAGGGAAGCCTTACAGAGTGACACAGAGAGGAGCAACCTAAAATGAAGGTGATCATAACACTTAGATATCTTGCTGCTGGGAAAAGCTACTGGGAAAATGCAGCTGTACAGTAATGATGGCATTGTGGGTCATCAAGAGAGCCACAGAATGCTTGGGATTACTTCTGATGAAGCTGAAAACTGTTTGTTTACATTGAAGCTCTTCAACAGGATCACATTTGAGAAGGCAGTAGACACCTGCTGAAATGATAATTACTCCCAGTTAGGTCTGAAGCATTGGATCAGGTGGTGCTGTGACTAATCACTAACCCATCTGTGACCTCACTGAATGTTTCTCTGTGTCTCACAACACAAGGGGGCAGTCACAACCTGTCCTCTGAAGACAATTCTCTTCACACAAAACTACATGCACCCTTCACTCAAAATTCAAAATTATTACGGCGACTCCTACACCAGCCTCAGAGTCCCTTTCTGGGGAGGGGACCACAAATGTTACAGAGAGAAGGATAGAAACTGTAGGAGGGTAGTTTGGAAATCAAAGCTTTGTGCCAGACTCTATCAAAAGCTTTTGATATGTCCAAGGCAACAGCAAAAGTTTCACCAAAATCTCTAAAAGAGGATGACCAAGACTCAGTAAGGAAAGCCAGAAGATCACCAGTAGAGCGGCCTTGATGGAACCCATACTGGCGATCAGATAGAAGGTTGTGAAGTGATAGATGTTTAAGAATCTTCCTGTTGAGGATAGATTAAAAAACTTTAGATAGGCAAGAAATTAAAGCAATAGGATGGTAGTTTGAGGGATTAGAACGGTCATCCTTTTTAGGAACAGGTTGAATGTAGGCAAACTTCCAGCAAGAAGGAAAGGTAGATGTTGACAGACAGAGCTGAAAGAGTTTGACTAGGCAAGGTGCAAGCACGGAGGCACAGTTTCGGAGAACAATAGGAGGGACCCCATCAGGACCATAAGCCTTCCGAGGGTTTAGGCCAGCGAGGGCATGGAAAACATCATTGCGAAGAATTTTAATACATGGCATGAAGTAGTCAGAGGGTGGAGGAGAGGGAGGAACAAGCCCAGAATCATCCAAGATAGAGTTTTTAGCAAAGGTTTGAGAGAAGAGTTCAGCTTTAGAAATAGATGTGATAGCAGTGGTGCCATCTGGTTGAAATAGAGGAGGGAAAGAAGAAGAAGCAAAGTTATTGGAGATATTTTTGGCTAGATGCCAGAAATCACGAGGGGAGTTAGATCTTGAAAGGTTTTGACATTTTCTGTTAATGAAGGAGTTTTTGGCTAGTTGGAGAACAGACTTGGCATGGTTCCGGGCAGAAATATGAAGAACATGAGATTCTGGTGATGGAAGGCTTGAGTACCTTTTGTGGGCCACCTATCTATCATGTATAGTACGAGAATAAGCTGTGTTAAACCAAGGATTAGAAGGTTTAGGACGAGAAAAAGAGTGAGGAATGTACGCCTCCATGCCAGACACTATCACCTCTGTCATGCGGTCAGCACACAAAGACTGGTCTCTGACACGGAAGCAGTAGTCATTCCAAGGAAAATCAGCAAAATACCTCCTCGGGTCCCCCCAACTAGCAGAGGCAAAATGCCAGAGGCACCATCGCTTAGGGGGATCCTGAGGAGGGATTGGAGCGATAGGACAAGATAAAGATATGAGATTGTGATCGGAGGAGCCCAACGGAGAAGAAAGGGTGACAGCATAAGCAGAAGGATTAGAGGTCAGGAAAAGGTCAAGAATGTTGGGCGTATCTCCAAGACAGTCAGGAATACGAGTAGGGTGTTGCACCAATTGCTCTAGGTCATGGAGGATAGCAAAGTTGTAGGCTAGTTCACCAGGATGGTCAGTGAAGGGAGAGGAAAGCCAAAGCTGGTGGTGAACATTGAAGTCTCCAAGAATGGAGATCTCTGCAAAAGGGAAGAGGGTCAGAATGTGCTCCACTTTGGAAGTTAAGTAGTCAAAGAATTTCTTACAATCAGAGGAGTTAGGTGAGAGGTATACAGCACAGATAAATTTAGTATGAGAGTGACTCTGTAGTTGTAGCCAGATGGTGGAAAACTCGGATGATTCAAGAGCGTGGGCATGAGAGCAGGTTAAGTCATTGCTCACATAAAGGCAGCATCCAGCTTTGGATCGAAAATGAGGATAGAGAAAGTAGGAGGAAACAGAAAAGGGGCTACTGTCAGTTGCCTCAGACACCTGAGTTTCAGTGAGGAAAAGATGAGGTTTAGAAGAGGAGAGATGGTGTTCTACAGATTGAAAATTAGATCTTAGACTGCGAATGTTGCAGAATTAATGAAGAAAAAGTTGAGGGGGGTGTCAAGACACTTTGGGTCGTCGTCAGAAAGGCAGTCCGACCTGGGGACATTTATGGTCCCCTCCCCAGATGGGGACTCCGAGGCTGGTGTAGGAGTCGCCATGACAATTTTAAAATTTTTGAGTGAAGGGTGTGTGTGTTATTAGGTGCTTCTAGTTTTGTGTGGAGGAAGAGAGTTGTCTTTAGAGGACAGGCTGTGACTGCCCCCTTGTGTTGTGAGACACAAAGGGAAACGTTCAGTGAGGTCACAGCTGGATTTAATGATAAGTTCACAGCACCCCCTGAACAGTGCTTTAGACTTCACTGGGAGTAATTATCATTTAGGCAGGTGTCTACTGCCTCCTCCTGATCGTCTTGGAGATACACTCAACATTCTTGACTTTTTCCTAACCTCTAATCCTTCTGCTTATGCTGTCACCCTGTCTTCTCCGTTGGGCTCCTCTGATCGCAATTTCATATCTGTATCTTGTCCTGTTGCTCCAATCTCTCCTCAGGGTCCTCCAAGGCAGAGGTGCCTCTGGTGTTTTGTCTCTGCTAATTGCAGGGACCTGAGGAAGTATTATGCTGATTTTCCTTTGAGTAACTACTGCTTCCGTGTCAGAGACCCATCTCTGTGTGCTGAGCATATAATAGAGGTGATAGTGTCTGGTATGGAAGTGTACATTCCCCAATCTTTCTCTTGACTTGAACCTTCCAAACCTCAGTATAACAGCTTGTTTTCTTGCTATACATGATAGAGAGGTGGCCCACAAGAGGTACTTGAGCCTTGCATCACCTGAATCTTATGTACTTTATATTTCTGCCCAGAATATTGCCCAAGTTTGTTCTCCAACTAGCCAAAAACCCCTTCATAAATAGAAAGTGTCAAAATACTTCAAGATCTAATTCCCTTCATGACTTCTGTTACTAAGCCAAAAACATTCTCAGTAACTTTACTTCTTCATCTTTTCCTCTTTTATTTCAACGTGATGGCACCACTGCCATCTCATCTATTTTTAAAGCTGAACTTTTTGTTCAAACCTTTGCTAAAAACTACCTTGGATGATTGAGGGCTTGTTCCTCTCCTCCACCCTCCAACTACTTCATGTTATCCATTAAGATCTTTTGCAGTGATGTTTTCCATGCCCTCACTGGCCTTAAACCCTTGGAAGATTTATGGACCTGATGGGATCCCTCCTATTGTTTTCAGAAACTGTGCCTCTGTGCTTGCACTTGCCTAGTTGAACTCTTTCAACTCTGTCTATCAACATTGTTATGTATTATGGGTGGGAGCTGCGGAGTGTGCATATGTCTACCCAGAGAGAACCCACCATATGAAACAAGAAAGGGAGATGTGCAATGATCCAAGGGGAGGTGTGACAACATCTATCTTTCCCTCTTGTTGGAAGTTTGCCTACATTCAGCCTGTTCGTAAAAAGGCTGACCATTCTAATTACTCAAACTACCGTCCTATTGCTTCAATTTCCTGCCTCTCTAAAGTTTTTGAATCTATCCTCAACAAGAAAATTCTTAAACATTTATCACTTCACAACCTTCTATCTGATTGCCAATATGGGTTCCATCAAGGCCACTACTGGTGATCTGGCTTTCCTTACAGAGTCTTGGTCACCCTCTTTTAGAGATTTTAGTGAAACTTTTACTATTGCTTTAGACATATCAAAAGCTTCTGATAGAGTTTGGCACAAAGCTTTGGCACAAAGCCAAACTACTCTCCTATGGCTTCTATCTTTCTCTGTAACTTCATCTCAAGTTTCCTTTCTGACTGTTTTATTGCTGTTGTGGTAGATGGTCACTGTTCTTCTAAATCTATTAACAGTGGTGTTATTTAAGGTTCTGTCCTGTCACCCACTCTCTTTCTGTTATTCATCAATGATCTAAACCAAACTTTACCTATCCACTCATTCACTGAAGATACTACCCTGCACTTTTCCACATTTTTTCATAGACAATAGACATCCAACCCTTCAGGAAGTAAGCAGTTCCCACAGGGAAACCTCAGAACGCCTGACTTTGGGTCTCTCTAAAATTTCTGATTGGGGCAGGGCAAACTTAGTATTGTTCAGTGCCTCAAAAACTCAATTCCTCCATCTAATAATTTGACAATCTTCCAAACAACTATCCCCTCTTATTCAATGACACTCAACTGTCCCTTTCTTCTGCACTGAAGATCCTCGATCTGTCCTTTAATTATAATCTAAACTGGAAACTTGATATCTCATTTCTAGCTATAACAACTTCTGTGAAGTTAGGCATTCCGAGTTGTCTCTACCAGTTTTTCTCACACCCCCAGCTGTTAACTCTGTACAGGGGCCTTATCCATCCATGGATGGAGTATGCTTCACATGTATGGGAAGGGGGATGGGAAGGTGGGTTCCACTCATACTGCTTTTTTTAGACAGGGTGGAATCAAAAGCTTTTCCTCTTATGAACTTCTGTCCTCTAACTGACTGTCTTCAGCCTCTTTCTCATCGTTGCATTATTGCATTCCTTGTTATGTATCGCTATTTTCATGGTAACTGCTCTTCTGATATTGCTAACTGCATGCCTCTCCTCCTCCTGTGGCCTCGCTGCATGAGACTCTTGTTTCTCTCACCCATATTCTGCCCACCTCTGTAATGCAAGAGTTACCAGTATTCTCAATCATTCATCTCTTTCTCTGGTAAACTCTGGAACTCCTTGCCTGCTTTTGTATTTCCACCTTCCTGTGACTTGAACTCTTTCAAAAGGGAGGTTTCAAGACACTTATCCTGTAATTTTTGATTCCTGCTTTTGACTTTGTATGGGGACTGGTAACTCAGTGGGACTTTTTTATTTTTTTATTATTTTTTTTTTGCCCTTGGCCAGTGGCCCTCCTACATAAAAAAAGAAAAATTACCTTGTTTTAGAGATTGAATTACTGTCTTACTCCATATAAATAAAAACAAAGAAAATATTTATTGAAACTATAAATTAGTAATTAAAGGTAACCTTTGTTTTGTCTCTTTGTATATGAAATTAAGTAACTTTGTTCAAGAACTGAATTATGGTACAATAACTGAAGCAATTGTGAGTTTGAAACTTTGTTTGAAAACTGATTCGTTTGAAAAGGGAGGCATTAAGTGACTGAAGTTTTAATGTAACTTTGTTTGAGAACCAAATTATGGTATGGCAACTGAAGCAATTATGAGTTAAAATTTTGTTCAAAAACCAATTTGTCAGAAAAGGGAGGTGCTTAGTATATATATATATATATATATATATATATATATATATATATATATATATATATATATATATATATATATATATATATATATATATATATATATATATATATATATATATATATATATATATATATATATACACATGTGTATACAATAAAACCTCCCTAAACTGAACCTGAATAAGCCAAATATCGGATAACTTGAATGCTCTTATCAACCTCCTCAGCCACTCCATACCCAATCAGACCAGAGCCACCAGCCAACATCTTTGACTCAGACTCTGAGTGACAAGCAAAAGTACACTTATATTACAGTGCATAATGTTGTTAGGCCTTATGTGACCAGTGTGTTGTGTATTGTTAAGTGAGCTCTTAAGTGAACACTACCGTATTTTGCAGCATAGAAGATGCTGCATTGTCGAAGATGCACCATGTTTTTGGAAGGAGATTAAAAAAAAAGAAAAAAAAAGACGCAAGCAAAACTGTGGTCTAATATACAATCATTGTCACATAAGAACACACTTGCTATTCATTATCTTCATTCAATAATGCTTATCAGCTTATATTTTGATTAAAGTTCACTTACTGTAAATATTTATGGTATATAGATATAGAATTGTAGATGGTAATAGTTTATGTTGGTTAGTTGGTTAGTGAGGTGAAGTAAACAACTAGTGGTGTGCAATTGGTCTAGTGGCCTGATGTTGGTGGGGAAAGCTAATACAGTGTTGCTGCTAGTCAACCATAATAGTAAGTTCGGGTAAATATAATACACAACTTTCCTTTTTTTAAAAAGGTTTTATTTCCATTAAAAGAATTAAAAAAGTAAATAAAAACAACCGTAGACTTGTATGGGTTGACACTCACCAAAGAAGATGCAAGGTTATTTTTGAGAATCTTTACCAGGTAAAAAAGTTTGCCTTTTATGCTGCAAAATAAGGTAAGTGTGTAGTTGTATAATGTTAAGTAAACTCTTAAGTGAGCAGTTAGTGCATTGTGTACAGTGTGTAATAACAAAATATTCTGTAAATATCTATCTTGGGACTTGTAATGTTCAAACAAATATGGTGTAAATAATGATAAACCCATATGTTTATGTACATAGAAACCGGCCAAAGACGTGTATTGTCAGATAAACCAAACTTTTGGATAAACTGTCAGCCACCTCACCACATATAGTTTGGTTTATGGAGGTTTTATTGGTTATATATGAGATGTAGTTGAGAAGTATTTGAAATTTAGCCACAGGACAGTTTTCAAAGTATTCACTTTTGGAGTCTTCACATTTCTGCTGCATTCCTGCCACTGATAGAGATTTCTGGAAAAAATTTTGGGGGGATGCTGTAGAGATGTGCCGTCATGCTTAATGTCCTCTGTTGACTGAAGTATTCTCCCTTTGAGTGTATTTTTGAGTTTTGGGAATAACCAAGTCACATGGAGCCAAATCTGGGGAGTAGCAAGCCTGATGAACAAGTGGTGTATTATGATGAGGAATGCTTGGATAATGTGGGCGGAATGAGCACCTGCTCACCTGCGTTGTCATGGTGAAGTTGCCAGTTCCTTGCTGCCCACAGGTTGGGTTGTATTCACCGCACAGCTTTACAAAGGCAGTGAAGAACCCCCAAGTAGTATTCTTTGTTAATTGTTTGACCTTGTGCTGCATATTCATGGTGCACAATACCTCTGTAGTAAAAAAACAGGTCATCATCAGTTTAACACTGCTTAACCTGTAGTACCACTCCTTTATTTGTGTTTTTCCCATAGCATCATCTCCGAAGGTCTTCTGAATCCTCCTGATAGTCTCGGCTTGTGTATCACCAAGTTTTTGGCAGAATTTGATGCAGTATCTTTGCTCATTGCTATCGTGCAGGTCATCTTGACTCGAAAGGAAAAAATCGCACAGCACACTCCCCATGTCTGTACTCAATGTGTCACTGTGGGCAGCTTTCGCCACCTATAGACACAAAAATTTTTGTGCATGCTCATTAGGGACTTGTCCACCAAATACCCATGTGGATTTTTTTCTCATGCATTATTACTTTGTGCTAACAAATTCACCTAGTGTGTGTGTGTGTGTGTGTGTGTGTGTGTGTGTATATATATATATATATATATATATATATATATATATATATATATATATATATATATATATATATATATATATATATATATATATATAGTTTTTTGTTAATGTCTCATGCAGTTTGGAAGAGTAAACATGTACAAAAACTGTCTATTGTATGATTATGTCAAATGAGTCAGCCAAATTGGAAATGTCAAACCATTTTAGAGGAGATTGAAATTATTCACCAAAAAATGAGTGAAAAAAATTATAAGCAGTTTTATTTTTGTTGTACTGATCTACATTCACTGAACTAAGTAGCTTTCCAGGCTTCTATAATTTGTATTTAGATTAGCAACAATCAGTTTTTATTTTTTGGCACTGTGTCTCCTTTTTTGAAGGATATTATTGTATTGCTAGATTTACTGGTATTGCTAGATTTACTGGTATGCTAGATGCTTATACATGACCTTCCTCTTTCCCCAACAACTTCACATTCCCATCTTGTCTTTATTCTTCTTGGTACAGATAATTTTCTTTTCTCTAGGCATGGTAAATAACCATAAGTAAGAAAGATGTGTGTGGTAGAGCAGTGTTAATATGCACACTTCATTAGCTCAAGGCTGTATGCTGTGGGTTGCCGTCAGTCAACCAGTGTGCATGGGTTGCTGTCCTGCTCCTCCCTCTCACAGAGTTAGCAATTTGTGTATTATAGGCATTTATTTGTCGGCCTCTTTTGCTACTATAGTAAGAAAATGACAGTGAGTGGACTGCATATAAAACTTGTTATGATATTGTGGCTTTGGGCCTCTAAATCTATGTGGGGTGGGGCTCTTTAAATCATACTTTAAAGATGTTTCTAGTACTTCAATGATTATGATATTCCATCCTCACATTCTTAAAGCCTACTGCTGCCTCTGAGGTACATTTTTTGGAAAACAAGACATTCCTCAACAGCTCCTGACATCTGTAATGTCTTTATGCTGAAATTTTGGAGTCAAGCATACTACCTGATTTGGTGAAGTGATATGAACAGATTATTATGGGGATATGAAACCCTTAATTTTAGACATCTAGAGTAATAAGGTGTAGGTGCAATTGTCATTAATTTCTTAATCCCTTTTCTAGCCATGGCTGGTAACATCATCCCTGCCATTGCCACCACCAATGCTGTGATTGCTGGACTGATAGTATTGGAGGGACTGAAGGTGTTAGCTGGTGAATTTGGAGCAGCCCGAACTGTAAGTGTTTTTGTAGTGTGTTGGAATGTGTCATGTGGATGAAAGGTATTTAAGAGTCTGAAAAATAATTTATGAGCCTTGCCTGCATAACATGTTTCCACCTAGAGTGACCACTGAATAGGAATTATATTCCATGAGTGATGGAGAGTTGTAGATTGAAATTAGTCTCGAGCAGGAGAATTGGGTGCTCTTGAGGGCCAGCTCTGGTGATGACCAGCTGGTGACTTGGTGATGCATTCTTAACCTTTAACTGTCTAGGTTATCTTTGATGTGTCAAAGATCATTGGTATTATTTTTCTTTCTTTGTGAGTGTATTAATAGTAAACTTTTTAAAATGACATTTCATTGAGTGGAAATACCACATTGCTGATGGATTCATCTAATTGGGCATGGGAGAGAAAATCCTAAGGACATTATGATGTCTTAGGTTCACATTCAATATCCAAAACCATGGATGTACTCGTAACTGCTTTTTTTCCTTAGAAATAATTGTTTGATTAAAAATTGTCTAAATTTGTATTAAAACATGGGAGTAGGTTTAGCCTGGTCCCTCTGTCACTTGCTGTGGTGGGTCATCATCTCACTTCACTGCTTCAGAGCAGGACAGCAGGACTGATGAACAGGTAATGGCAGTGCTGAGCAAGGTTGAGAGACATAAGGATAATTCACTGCTATATCTTCAATTCGGCCATGACTTCATGCTCTCTATGACATCAAGGTCATGCATGCCAGATACCCTCGCCAGCAAGAATCTCATTCAAATCCAAGAATTTTCTCCCATTGTCTTGTACTCAAAGATTTACACATATAAAGTGTTGTGTTCTTTTAAGGAGTTAATAGTTATGCTATACATGTAGTTTTAATTTGACATGGTATTAATATTAGATAATATATAATATTATTTTACCAGAGAGACTAGCAATGCCGACCCTAGTCTTTATTAGATATAGTTACAAATATAGAAATATCCGATCATTGACTGACTTTCTTGGTGAATCTTCATTATTGTCCCTAGGGCACAACATATGCATTTCATGTCACTCACCCATCCTTTGCCTCACATTGAACATTTCCCCATCAGTCTACCTAACTTTTCTTCTCATGTTATTACACTTCTGTACCTTTTTTAGTTCCAAATAACTAACCTTAGGACTTGGTATTAGTCCTCATTAATAATTATAATAATTTAAACACAGGTGTAACCTGTTTTTACTTCTTTGAAAAAGAACAGTTCTTCCAGGTTAACAGGAATATACTGTAGCCCTGCATATTCAGTATTGTATGGTGCAGGCATTTTGCTATGTGGGGAAATCATTTCATTTCATTTTTTTTTTTTAGGTTATTGTTTTTACTTTGTCAGCATGAAATGTATTCATGTATTCATAAAATATATTCATGCAATAAAAAATGGGTTCAGATGTCTTAATAGAAGAAAATGAGAAGGGTAACTCAAGCTTCTCTTTTGCTCCTATTTCTTGTAGCTGTTAGATGCTTGTGTAAGTTTGCTGTGGGGATGAGGGTATTAGTAATAATTAATGATTATGGGTAGTAGTATGTGTACTAACAAATTAAGCATCATACTTCATTTTTGGCATTTCCTTTTTCACTGGATCCATTGTTGGACCTAAAACTGAGCAGGTTTGATAATAAATAGAAAAAAAAACATACTGGAATGGCTTCCCTGTGTTTGGAATTGATGCCATCTATTTATGTAGCAAGTAGCTTCTTATTTATGCAGCAAGTAGCTTCTTCTTCTGACTTGTTTTACTTTATAATGTTTCTTAGGTCATCCATTCCTTGCTTCTGTTATTTTTGTACTGCTTCTGTTTTACTATTACACTGCTTCCTTTTTTTTTTTTAACTCTGTGTTAAGAAAGCTTTCAATACATTTTAACACCTTTCCATCAAGCAGTAGCAGCGGCAGGTTAGGGCGGTAACCCGGGAGATTTGAAATTACTGGCTGAAGATATCTCCAAAAGTCTTAATTTTTTTTTTTTTTTTTTTTTTTTTTTCAACCCTTAAAGGACAGGGAAGTTGGCACAAGTCATTGTCTCAGGATAAGGGTTTTTAAGAAGAAGGTGATTTAATTTCCCACAATCATATTTCCTAATATACTTAATATAGAACTTTAATACCAAAAGAAAAAGAAGCAACAATCTTTCTTCTTTACAGCAGTGTTGTTGCCAAAATTCTAGGTGTTGTAGTTTAGCTATTAAGAGAGAAATTGAACAACAATATCTGATCTCCCTGGAAAACCCAGTGTGTTCATTTTGACTAGTTATGACTGCAGCTACAGCTGACACATGTGCAGGTTTGTCCTCTTTACTGTTCACTGGTGCTGCCCTGTCTTCATCCTTAAACATTCTTATTTTGTTATAATGTATTTCCATGCATTTTTTTGTGTTAAAATGAGAAAAAAACATTATATTATAATTTTTTTTTGTGGGGGATTGAAGAACAGAAAAAAAAAAGCTCCTCTGCTTTTCACTACATACTAATGATGATCCAGTTATTTTCCTTACATTTTGGTTGGAGATATGAAAATAATAGAAAAAACAATGAACACAATAGGCTTGATAACATTGCATCCTGTTATAATTGCCATATGATTACAATAATTATATCACTTATTGTACACTAGTATAGTAATGTCTTTAATATAGTACATTACTCTTCACTGTTCATACTAATATATATTTTTAGAGAAAGTTACTGAAGCAAGTGGACGCATGTGGCTTCCTTCCCTTCATGCATTGGGACGAGTTGAATAACCTTCCATCAATTATTGGGGTTTTAGGTGTAATGAAACTAGGCTGGTGTAACCCAGGAAGTTTGTAAGTGTTGCCAGTTTATGCTTACAACAATGCAGATTTGTAAGTGTTGCCAGTTCATGCTCAGAACAATCATCACCCTCCTGTATTTGATTGAAGGCAGAAAAATGCCCTCATGCACATATGCTTCATCCACCCTTTCTGTAAGCCATGCACTGGTGCATCACCCTCCAGTTAGGGGTTGAATATTTGATAACACAATGATTGTGGTAATGCATGTCAGTAAAATAAGGTCTACAATTTGCCTGGAAGGAAAAACATAGACTTAATGGAGGTTTCAAATATTTGATAAATAATAGATTATAAAGCTACTGATGATGTGTTATGTACACTTATAATGGCAATTGATGATTGTGCTTGCTCTAGTTGAGGTATCAGCCCCATAGACCCTTTCATACATGAGTTTGAGCAAAGATAATAGAGGGGTGTGGAGCACAAGGTACACTTCTGCACAGATCAACTCTTGAACACAACACCGGCCTCAGTACCCCCACACAGCTGGACACTCCAGAACAACAGAACGCTCAGTCTTCATAGCAACATCCCTTAACGAGACCGAACAGAAAGGTTCATATGGAGTTTACAACAAGGAGCACAAAACTAAAGACACATCCCAGGCAGAAACTAGTGATGAGCGAGATGGGACAAATTTAGCTAATCCCTTGAAAAGGGCTGAAAAATCCCTATCATTGGAAATATCCAAACCAGCCTGCCATAAAATAGGGGCCAATGCTGACTGATAGCCCCTAATGGAAGGCAAGGGCAAGTGTTTCCTATCCCAAAGAAAAAGAATAAAGTCTACCAAGTCTGTCACAGAGGTAGAGCACAGATCACAACCCATCAACTCACCTCTTTGCCTGATACACCACAGATGACCATCTGACTGGTCGAGACATAAATCTAGCAGCCTTCCACAAAGTGCTTCTTGCTCTAAAGAGATGCTGGAGTCTCCAGGCATGAAGATGGAGCACCTATGGATACTTGTGAAATAGATGGTAATGAGACTGACAGAGCAGGGAGACCCATAGAGGCAGTACTCAAGGACTGTCCACCAGCAGACTGAGCAGCAGAAGAAACCAACTTGTGATGTGATGTGATGTGATGAGCTAGTAGTGGAGCCTACACATGAAAGCAGATGACTGCAGTGCTTTGGTGCCATTTATAAACTTGCCATTTGGACATAGCTGGGTGCGCTAATGAAAAAAAAATGATCATGATAACTGATAAATTGATAACGATAACCTTATTGGCGATAACTGGTAATGGATAACTGGCGATAAATTTATCACCCAATAAAGTGATAACTGATAAATCGACAAATCCAAAATTCTGATACTAGTGATAATGATATTGATATTTTAAATAAAAAAATGACACATCCAAATCTTTATTTTCATCAATCTCAGAAAACCTAGAAAAATCTTTGAAAAGACTTCAAATTCAATGTTTATCCTGTTTCTTCACTAGTGAAAAGTACTGTATTCATTAAAATAACTACATTTGATTTTGAAAAAAATTAAAACTTCAACATGCTCATGTTCTCGAAATTAAAATTATTGATCATTTTAGTTTGGAACCAAAAGTATTGGCAATACTAATGAATTGATAATGCAGGAAAAATAATTATCAAATAACTGATAACCCAATATCGTTATCATAGTAAATTATCATGATAATTTATTGCGATAATGCCCACCTATGCATTTGGATATATGTCAATGGCTTTCGGAATGGGATTATTATGCAAAGTGCCGAAACATTGGGTTTTCCAAAATGTTGGATGCTGAAAGAAAGGACTTTTCTGTATTAAGTAAGCATGTTATGTTACCAATGTTGTAAAATACAACTCTTCTAAGTTCATAAAGACGGTAAACACACATATAAGAAAAGAAAGGACGTTCAAACCAGGAGGCATGAGTGGTGGATGCAGTGATAGCTGCTCATCTTTTATAATAAAACACAGTCTGTCTGTCTGTCTGTCTGTCTGTGCATGGGTGTGTCCACTTTTCATGGAAAACCATTGAACTGTTTGTGATGAAATTTAGTAGAGGGGTTCCTCATGATCCTGTGAGTGACATAGGCTGCCTTAACTACTTCCAACCCAAAACTGTTATAATATTCAGGCAAATCTGTCACTGTAACTTGATTCTTGATGGTGGTGCCAGGTATGCTGTAATCCATTTTTGGATGGGGGTGCCAAGCATTCATTGTTAGCTTGGATTTTTGATGGTTGGGAGGGTTATAAATGGAATATTCATTGTCAGCTTGGAGTTGAATCCCATCAACCTACCAAGTCCTTCAGTATGTGGTCAAATTTTCTGTGATGTAGAGGTATCCAACAAATTCATCTTTCAGGTAGGTTCTGAGGCATGTGGTCACACCATGAATATTGTATACCCGGAAGCTCTTCACTAATAAAGTTATGAAATAAAGAAAACTGTTTGTTTCTTCAAGTCCAGTTAGAGGGGAAAGTATTAACTTTTGTAACTCTTAAAAATGCTGAGATAACAGCTTCCCCAAAAAATCAATAAATTGTATGTCCTAAAGAGTTCATTCAGGGAAAACATTCTTAATGGCTACCGACGGAGGACATGTACAACAGTAAACAAACGTATATTTTCTGCTCATTATAAAATAAACTTTGTTTGGTTAATAGCTTTGTTGAATAAATGACTGACTTAGGGTGATAAACTATGCTTTGGAGAGAAAAATTTCATCCTGGTAATGTCAGGTAATTCTGCTAGTGTTCCCATAAAGTGTGGTGGTTGAGATGAGTTTCATTTGTATTTTCTTGTAAAATGCTAGAGTAACTGTTCTCAGAGTAATTATTGTCAAGTGAATAGTTTATTACTTTGAGTTAGTATGGTTGCCTGTGCAAATTAAGATAAAGTTTCCAACTGCAATGTTAGTAAAGACATACATGATACTTGTGCCTTTACCCATAACTTAATCCACATTTTACTCTAACTTTTAATACCATATAGAGACCCTGATTCTAAAACCTTAATGTTTTGTAATGTTGGCTAACTTTCACTGGATAGACTGATTAAACTTAAGACATCCCTAAAATTAATTACTTAATCTGCAGACGTACCTGAACCGACGACCAAATCCCCGTCGGCGGCTGCTGGTGCCATGTGCACTGGATCCACCGCGGCCCCAATGTCTTGTGTGTGCTCCACGACCCCGATTAGCCTTAAAGCTGCCTGTGGCTCTTACCTCAGTGGGAGCTCTAAAAGACAAAGTGCTGCGGGGTGCCTTAGCCATGGCAGCCCCAGATGTTGAGGTGGTAGATGGCAAGGGCACCATCCTGATATCATCTGAAGAAGGAGAGACCCAAGAGAATAATGGGAAGATGTTGAAGGTGAGTGGTAACATTGTATGAGAATGGGAAAAAAAACAGGTAGTGTTAATGAAGTTTGAGTACTGTATTTTCTGTCACATAAAGTGCACTTCAAAAAAAAAAAAAAAAATCCAGCATCATGTACCACAATGCTTAGGTTTTGATGGAGCTAGGTGTTATTGTTACTGGTACAAAACTAACATCCAAAATATCTTTGTTTGCCAGTAGTTCCCAGATGACCCTAAAATAAAATGTATATGTTTATAAATATTTTTATAATGATTACAAAAATTATAATACAGTAAAATCCCTCTTATCCGGCATCAACGGGACCGCCGACATGCCGGATACTTGAATATTGCCGGATACTTGAATAGAAGTGAAATTATGTCCACAATCACCACCCTACACTCACGCATCTTACCATAACAAAGATCAGCTGATCTTAATCAGCAGCTGATCTGATCAGCTGCTTAAGTGTAAGCACAACACGCTTCCTATTTTCTACAACTTTAGGCATGATGAAGGCGTCAGGCGATAAACAGTGCACACGCGGGACTGAGTCACTGAGTAAACACAGTGCAGTGGGCCTTGGGTGGCGCGAAGCAGTGCGCTCTGGTGGCGAGGGGACAAAGTATGCCTCGCGCGGGAATTTTAATCGATTTTATGAGTACACATTGATTTTTTATTGATTTTAAGGCTCGGGAAAAAATGTGCCGGATACTTGAAGCTGCTGGATACTCGAATGCCGGATGAGAGGGATTTTACTGTAATGCGAAAAGTCAGTTAGATTATTATCTTGATGTTGATACGATATATCTAGCTACAAACGGAGAGAATAAGAGAGATAATTCATCCTTGTTCCAATGCATGGTTAAACATAAAGATAAGCCAGTTTCGTACACTCCTTAGATATGGAGTCACATTTCTGGAACTTTTGGGGCACAATGGAATAATATTTCTTTGGAGATGTGGGGAGAATGGTGAGGGTAGATAGGAAAGACAAGATGGAGCTGCGAGCACTTGAGCTGTAGCCAGAGCTGTATCCAGCATAATGAACATGTGCAGGCCACCATGCTTGTCGAGTAGGGGTTGATATATTGTTTTTCTGTCTCTACTCCTTGCTGAGCAAATGAATATGACAATAATGCCATTGCAAAGGAGAAGGATAGGCACTCCTGGTATGTCTTTCTTGATTCTAGGACAAGTATTAAGGATGGTATGACTAAGAATATGAGTACAGTGGTACCCTGACTTACAAGTGCCCTGATTTACAAATTTTTTGAAATACGAGCTGTCTTGGACAATTTTTTTGCTTTGAGTTGCAAGCCAAAATCCAAGACACGAGTGAGCTTCAAGCTTCACATACGCAGCCACTTGTTGGCACTTGGCACAGCAAACGCCACAACAATTGCCCAGCATTCCTCGTCTCACTCGTTCACTTCATGAATTTTATACATTTGTTATTCATAAATACATTTTTCTTGCAGTAAACACTCTATATAATGAACATATATGGAGAGAGAGAGAGAGAGAGAGAGAGAGAGAGAGAGAGAGAGAGAGAGAGAGAGAGAGAGAGAGAGAGAGAGAGAGATGAATTTTGGCTGTGTGATGACCAGTGGATGACCTTGACAGTGGCCAGTGGTGTATCTCTCTCTCTCTCTCTCTCTCTCTCTCTCTCTCTCTCTCTCTCTCTCTCTCTCTCTCTCTCTCTCTCTCTCTCTCTCTCTCTCTCTCTCTCTCTCTCTCTCTCTCTCTCTCTCTCATGAGTTAACACATGCACACACATTATGTGAGGCAATATGGAAAAATGAATGGGAAACTCCTGACATTGTTAATTATAAATATGATTTATGAATGAAAAATAGAAGTGACATGGGAAGAGATGGAGTGATCATTCTGACTAAAAAATGTGTTGCAGTGGAGAGTGTAATAAAAAGTGCAGACAAGTCTGAAATTTTACAAGTGATGATTAGAAGTGGAAATGGAAGGATAATGAATTATGTAGGAAAGTATGTGCCACCTATGACCAATGCTTGATGAAAAGAACATGAAGAGATGCTGGTAGATGTGTTAAAAGGTCTTGAAAAGATAGTGATGAAAAGTAGGGATATAGTTATTGTTGGTGATTTTGATTGTAAGGAAATAAATTGGGATACATTGACAACTACTGAAAGCAAGAACTCATGGAGTAATAGACTATTAAACTAGGTGGTGGAAAACTCGATGACTTAATGGGTTGATTGTGATACCAGATTTAATGGAAGAGATAAATCATCAAGACTTGAATTAGTGTTTACCAAGGACATGAAAATTACTGAAACTATACACTATTATAGCCCTCTATGTAAAAGTGATCAAGTGTTGATGGAGTTTAATATGAAAAGTTAAAATGTAATAGTTAATGAAAATTATAAGGTAAGATTTAAATATAGTAAAGCTGACTTTAAAAAATTAAGAAAGTACTTTGTTGCCGTGGACTGGAAGGACTTTGAACATGCAGAAGGTGTTCAGGAAAAATGGGATGAATTTATAAGAATATATAATACAGCTGTGGAGAAATTTGTAGCTAGAGGAGGAGCAAAATGTAGTAAGGGTAAGGAATGGTTCAATACAAAATGCAAAAAGGCTAGAAATTGTAAGTTAAATACTTGGAATAGATGGAAGAAGAGGAAAACTGAGAGCAGACGGTAGGAATATATTGATGCTAGAAACTAGTATGTTGAGATAATAAGAATGGAGAGAAGAAACTATAAGAGAGATATAATAGAAAAGTGTATAAATGAATCTAAACTATTCTTTAGGCATATTAATGGGAAGATGAAGAAGAGAGAAGGTGTATCAAGATTGAAAGTTGAAGAAAAAGTCTATGAGGATGCACAGGACATGGCGGAGGTTATGAACAAAAGTTTCAGATCAGTATTTACTGTGGAAGGGGAGTTTGATGCTGGAAGGGATAATTTGGTGAGGAATATACTAAGTACAGTCCCAGTCAGTTATAAGGAAATACTTAAGATGATGGAAGAACTTGATGGGGTAAATGAAGATGAATAATGAAGTGAATAAGATGGGGTAAATAAAGCATGTGGTCCAGATGGAGTATCAAACTGGATATTGAAAGAATGTAGAGAACAACTGCCTAATAAAATTCACTGTAAGGTGGTGACATCATTGTTGCAGGGAAGAGTACCAAAAGATTGGAAGAGAGCAAATATTACACCAATATTCAGAGGAGGAAATAAGGAAAATCCACTAAATTATAGACCAGTATCATTGACTAGTGTTGCAGGAAAACTATATGAAGAAGCAATAAAGGAAAGATGGATGGAACACTTGGAAAGAGATAAAGTTTTGGTGAATTGTCAGTTTGGATTTAGAAGGGAAAGGTCATGCTCCATGAACTTGTCCTTTTTTTCAAGGGTAGTCGATATTGTGCAAGAGAGAGACGGATGGGTGGATGGTGTCTACTTAGACTTGAAGAAGGCTTTTGACAAAGTACCACACCAAAGATTGCTATGGAAGATAAAAAATTATGGAAGAATTGGAAGAAGACTGCTGGAGTGGGTGGAAAAATATCTGGATGATAGAGAGATGAGAACTGTAATATAAGACCAAAATTCATCTTTGGTGAAAGTAACTAGTGGTGCCCCACAGGGGTCATTGTTGGGAGCGATAATGTTTGTAATATATGTGAATGACATGAATGAAGAAATAGATAGTCCTATGAACTTACTTGCAGATGATGCTAAGCTGATGAGAAGGGTAGAAAATGTAAATGACTATATGGTACTGCAAGATGATTTAAATAAGATGGGGTAAATATTGGCAAATGGAATTCAGTTTAAGTAAATGTAAAGTAATGGAGTCTGGCAAGAGTAAAAAAAAGAATACAATATCACTATGAGATATATGGTGTGAAGTTAAAGAAATCAAAAGAAGAAATGGATTTGGGAGTAAGTTATTGAAAATTTAACTCTGTACAGACACACTGATAAAATTACTGGAGAGATGATGAATTTGTTAAAAAGAGTGAGAATGGCATTCTCATATTTGGATGAAGGAATGATAAAAAGTTGTTGATTTCCATGATTAGACCAAGATTGGAATATGTGGCAGTGGTGTGGTCTCCTCATGCAAGGAGGAATATTATAAAATTGGAAAGAGTACAAAGAGCAGTCACTGAGATGGTTCTGGAGTTGATTAAGTCGACCTATGAAGAGAGATTAAGAATGTTGGAGATTCCTGCCCTTGAAAATAGGAGAGAAAGGAGATTTAATAAACATCAGTAGAATGATAATGGTATGGAAAATTTGGACAAAGAATGTTCTGTAAATTTAGACACAGAGTACAAGGGGACACAGTAAGAAGCTGAAGAAAGTTAACTATAGAAGAGACAGCAAGAAGTATAGTTTTCTTCACAGAAGTGTGAACAAATGGAATTAACTCAGTAAAGACGTTGTGAATGCTGAAACTGTTCATGCTTTTAAGACCAAACTGGATAGATATAGAGATGGGATATTATGAGATTACTCCCCTCCCGTAAACCACAACACACACACACCACACGCACAAGATGGTGAATGGAGATGACAACAAATGTTGCTCTTAATATCCAGCTGTCTACATCACTGAGAGCTGTCCCTGATGATGAATACTGAGGTGGGAGTTACACTAGTTTTGCTTGCTGCTGTCCCATCTTCTAAAAATTAGTGGAAAGTGTATAAACCAACATATTGAGTGGTGAAGAGGGGGCCACCTCAGACCCTGCTTTGTTGTTCACAACTCCAAAGAGAGATTTTTCTGGTTTTGGTAATGAGGAGTGAAGAATTGGAGAGGGTATGTTGAGAAGAAGGATTATTAACCTGGAAAATGAAATGAAAGAGATGCGTGAAAGAATGGAAAAGATGGAAAAAATGGTTGAAATTTTGACTTCTGAGAAGGAAGTGTGGAAAGGAGCGTACGATGATTTACACACAAAATTGGCATCATATGAGAGTATGAAGACAAAGTTGAAGAGTTAAATGTAAATCAGGGTATTTAGAAGAAAGAACAGGAGGAAAAGGTCAATTTCAGAAAAATTGTAGAAGAGCGAGCTCAGGTAAATGACACCAAGCTAACAGAAAATATTGTTCAAGTGATTAAGCAGAAAGAAAACTTGGTGAGAGAGACAGTTGATAAGAAAAGATTGTAATGGTATTTGGTTTAAAGGAGTATGTACCACAGTGGTATGAAAGAGAAAAGAAGGAAAAGAGGTGTGTGGATAAAATAATAGAGACAATACAAGAAGGCAAGGAGCTGACAGAAGGGATTGAAGGAATTTGAAGGTTGAGCAGATATGTTGAGGTTGGACAGTGTCCCATTAAAATAAAGTTCAGGTCACAAGCAGCAGCTCAAGAAATACTAGACAAAGTTTGGAAATTGGCCAGAGTTGAAGAGTACAACCAGTTTTGGATGAAAAAAAAGATAGAACCAGACAATAGAGAGCTACTATAAATGAACTACGAGAAGCAAATAAAAAAAAAGATCAGAGGTGGAGAAGAGGTTCTATTGGAGACCAGAGCCAGAGAAGAGAAAGCTACTATAAATAGGGAAAAAAACAAAAAAAGAAATCAGAGGTATAGAAGAAGTTCTATTGGAGAGTCATAGACATGAGGCTGAGAAAGTGGTACAGGAGAGAGAACAGTGCAGAGCGGGAGGTTTAAAAGTGGCATATACAAACATAAATGGTTTGATGTCAGCAGTGTTGGAAGTTAAAAACTTTTTGATAGAAGAGAAACCAGATATGGGAATTGTTGAAACAAAACTGGTGAGTGATATGGACATTTTAAATTTTGGTGATGGAAATTGCAACTTCTGGATGAGAAATAGAAAATGTAAGCAGGGTGGAGGTGTGATACTTCTGCTTAGAAAAGAATTGACGGTGGAATTTACTACATGTGGGGAAGGGAAGGCAGGAGTACTGAAACTAAGCTTAGAGAGAAATCTGGGAAGATGCTGAAATATTGTAGTGACCTGTGTCCCCCTTTATTTCAACTCATGGGGTGAGGAAGAATACAAGAGAATGCTGGAAGACACAAGGGCATGTTTATCCAAGCTGTTGGAAGAAAATGAGGATATACTAGTGAAGGAAGATTTGAATTGTAAAGAGGTATCTTGCAAAAGTTGGACCACAGAAGGTAGTGAGTCATCATGGGTGAACAAATTACTGGAGTTGGCTGTTGAGAATATTCTTATTCTGTGGGTTAAAGAAGACACAAGATTCAGAGGAAATTAAATACCTTCAAGGCTGGATCTAATTTTTATGAAGGAATAAACCATAGTAGAAGATTTAAAACACAAAAACCCAATAGGTAAAAGTGACCATGCATTGATTCAGTTCTTAGTAATGGATAATAACATCAGTACAAGAAAAGGAAACTGCTGGAGAGAATGCATGAACTACAGGAAGACAAATTTTGGACAGCTTAAGAAGTATTTCAATGAAGTGGATTGGAATAAAGTATTTCAAATGGGTGACATAGAAGAAAAGTGGACTACCACCTTCCTGGACACTTATTATAAAGGAGTGGAGAAATAGGTACCTAAGAAATCAATGGAAAACCTATTCAAGAGATATGCTATAGCTAGACTGGGGAGAGAAAAAGCATGGAACAAGTGGAAGAAAATAAGAGGCATGACTTGTGGGCCAGTTATATAAGAGAGGAACGAATGTCAAAATATGTAGAGATGAGCAGAATAATTTTGAAAAGAATGTTGTGGATAAATGTAAAGACCAACCGAAGCTGTTTTATAGATTTATCAATGGAAAATTCTAAAGGAGTGCAGCCCACAACTAGCTAAAGTGATACACAATATAATCAGCACCACCCTATTGGAAGGAAGGGTACCTAAACATTGGAAGCAGGTGGATATTATCCCAATGCACAAGGCTGGAAGTAAGGAAGACTATAGACCAGTATCACTGACAAGTGTGGTAGCAAAGATTTGCAAAATGATCATCAAAAACAGATGGGTGAAATTCCTGGAAGACAACAATGTGATAACAGACAATTTGGATTCAGAGAAGGAAGAGCTTGTATAACAAATTTGATAAGCTTCTACTTAAGAGTAACGTATATAGTGCAAGAGAGAGAGATGGATGGGCTGACTGCATATATTTAAACCTGAAAAAGCATTTGACAAAGTACTGTACAGAAGGCTAATATGGAAACTGAAAACTGTAGGAAGATTGGGAGGATCATTATTAAAATGGATGACTGACTTCTTAACAGACAGAGAAATGAGGACAGTAATCAGGGGCAATAAGTCGAAATGGACACCAGTAATAAGTGGAGTTCTGCAAGGATTGGTACTAGCACCAGTTATATTTGCAATGTTTGTAAATGACATGAGTCTCCTTGCTGGTGATACTAAAATTATGAGAAAATTAACAAATGAAGAAGACTACAAAGCTCTGAATCAAGACCTAATTAAGATAAATGAATGGTTGTTGTCAAGAAATGTAGTGTGGTGAATTTTGGAAAAAGTGTGAGAACAGAAGGCACCTACTATTTGGGAAATGAGAAACTTACTATAAGATCAGAAGAAAAGATCTGGGAGTAACCATTTCTAAAAAACTCATTTTGTGAAGCATGTAAATAAGATCACTGGAGAAACATATAATCTGCTGAGAAACATCAAGATTGCATTTATTTACATTGATGAAGAAATTATAAAAAAAAACTGATAACAACAATGATATTTCCAAGGCTGGAGTAGACAGCTTTAGTGTGGTCACCAAGTTTGAAGAAGGATATCAGAAAGCTAGAAAGAATTCAGAGCTGCAACTAAAAATCCCTACAAGCCTAAGAGGGTATAGTTATGAAGAGAGGTTGAACAGATTGGGCTTGACAACACTGGAAAAAAGAAGGGAAGCAGGTGATTTGATATCACTGTATAGAATATTGGAAAGAATGGAAAAGTTGGAAAGGGACGACCTTGTGATACCAGATACGAGAGGTACCAGAGGACATGGAAGGAAATTGATAAGGAGTGTTTGCAGAAGAGGTATCAAGAAACATAGCTTTTCCCACAGGAGCATAGCATTGTGGATTGATCTTATTGATAAGACTGTGTGTGCCAAGACAGCCCATAAATTTAAAGAAAATTTGTTAAAAGTTGATTTGGAAACGGGACAGCACGAGCCTAGTGTGGCTGTTGTCCTGTATTTCACAACTAGGTAAATACACACACACACACACACACACACACACACACACACACACACACACACACACACACACACACACACACACACACACACACACATATACACAGAGAGAGAGAGAGAGACAGAGAGAGAGAGAGAGAGAGAGAGAGAGAGAGAGAGAGAGAGAGAGAGAGAGAGAGAGAGAGAGCAGTGTGTTAGCCAACTCTTCTACATTTTAAGACCTAGGATATTCATAAAGTAAAGCAAGCACTTGAGAATTTTAAAATATGCCATAATTTACGAACTTTCATAAAAAAAAAGACTTCAGTAGCCTGAAAGGGGTTGTTATCAGAAATTTGATAAACAAAAGTTCACTATATCATTACTATATTAAAAAACATAACAAAAAAAATTGGGGTGTTTTTTGGGGGGCTAGAATGGATTAATGGCATTTCAGTCAGTTTCAATGGTGAAAATTTATTTGACATGAGTAAATTAAGTTACGAGCTCTGACATGGAATTAATTAAATTCATATTTAAAAAAAAGAAAATATGGAGTTTTTAACTTTATAGGTGTGTCTTATACTCTGGTTTATCTTATTTGGTGGGGAATACAGTAATTGATCTGGACAAATGTAAGAAGAAACCAAAACTATTCTTCAGATATGTGAATAGCAAAAGAGAAGGAATAAATAGGTTGAAGGTGAACGATCAAATGTTTGAGGATTCGGCTGAAATGGCAGAGATAATGATCTAGTTTTCAAAGCACTGTTGGGGCAGAGTGAAATGAGTGCAGAAATGGGTCTTGGGGAAATCCAAGTGACTGAAGATGTCCAGAAACAGTTGGAGGTATTACATGTTAGAAAGGCCCTAGGATCTGATGGAGTGTCAGGATGGATATTAAAAGAATGCAATCAGCAATTGACATGGGTGGTCCACAGTATTATTGAGAGCTCCCTAAATGAAAGTAGTCCCAATTGAATGGAAGAGAGCCAATATAGTGCCAGTCTATAAAGGTGGTAACAAAGAGGAACCTTTGAACTGTAGACCTGTGTCTCTAACAAGTGTGGTGTGTAAGATGTGTGAAAGATTAGTGAAGGATAAATGGATGCAGTACCTAAAAAAAAAATGAAGTGATGACAAAGCAACAATTTTGATTTAGGAGAGGGAGATCGTGTGTTACAAACTTACAGAGTTTTATTCTAGAGTGGTGGCTATAATGTAAGAGAGAGATGGTTGGGTAGATTGTGTTTATTTAGACCAGAAGAAAGCCTTTGATGAAGTGCCTCACAGGAAATTACTGTGAAGGTTGAAGCATGATGGTCGGCTAAGGGGTGATCTGCTGAGGTGGATAGAAAATTTCTTGACACCAATAGAGAGATGAGAACAGTAATCATCGTGGAGGAAAGTCACAAGCAGTTGAGTAATTTTTTTTTTTTTTTTTTTTTTTTTTATTATTATGTAGGAGGGACACTGGTCAAGGGCAACAAAAATCCAATAAAAAAAAATGCTCACTGAAGTGCCAGTCCCATAAAAGGGTCAAAGCAGTTGTCAAAAATTGATGGATAAGTGTCTTGAAATCTCCCTCTTGAAGGAATTCAAGTCATAGGAAGATGGAAATACAGAAGCAGGCAGGGAGTTCCAGAGTTTACCAGAGAAAGGAATGAATGATTGAGAATACTGGTTAATTCTTGCATCAGAAAGGTGGACAGAATAGGGGTGAGAGAAAGAAGAAAATCTTGTGCAGCAAGGCCACGGGAGGAGGGGAGGCATGCAGTTAGCAAGATCAGAAGAGCAGTTAGCATGAAAATAGTGGTAGAAGATAGCTAGAGATGCAACATTGCGGCGGTGAGAGAGAGGCTGAAGACACTCAGTTAGAGGAGAGGAGTTGATGAGATGAAAAGCTGTTGATTCCACCAACCCAGACATGTGAAGCATACTCCATACATGGACAGATAAGGCCCTTATACAGAGTTAGCAGCTGGGGGGGTCAGAAAAACTGGCGGAGACGTCTCAGAACGCCTAACTTCATAGAAGTTGTTTTAGCTAGAGATGAGATGTGAAGTTTCCAGTTCAGATTATAAGTAAAGGACAGACTGAGGATGTTCATTGTAGAAGAGGGGGACAGTTGAGTGTCATTGAAGAAGAGGGGATAGTTGTCTGGAAGGTTGTGTCGAGTTGATAGATGGAGGAATTGAGTTTTTGAGGCATTGAACAATACCAAGTTTGCTCTGCCCCAATCAGAAATTTTAGAAAGATCAGAAGTCAAGCATTCTGTGGTTTCCCTGCATGAAATGTTTACCTCCTGAAGGGTTGGACGTCTATGAAAAGACATGGAAAAGTGCAGGGTGGTATCATCAGCGTAAGAGTGGATAGGACAAGAAGTTTGGTTTAGATCATTAATGAATAATAAGAAGAGAGCGGGTGACAGGACAGAATATGTTTGTAGATTATATAGATGATACGAGTGTGAAAAGCTACATGAGCCTTTTTGCAGATGATGTGCCAAGTTGCTGAAAAAGTTGAGAATCTGGAGGATTGTGGAGTGTTACAAGAAGATTTGAGCAAGATATCAGAGTGGAGTCATAGATGGGAAATGGAAATTAATCTAAAGAATTGTAAAGTAAAAGAATTTGGAAAGAGTGCGAGGAGAGTAAAAGGAAATTATGTTTTGAATGGTGAAAGGTTGAATGGAGCAGAAGAGGGAAAGGATCTAGGTGTTATAGTGACTGGGAATTTACTGCTGTGAATTCTGATCTTCCAGAAGCTTTGTGTTTCTTTTGTGGAGAAGAGCTTGGCCAAACGTCAGTGTCCCGTTGGTAAAACCAGTAGAATACTTGAAAAGAAAGCTCTCTGAATTTCAGTGTTCTCATAAGTAGTTCAGAAAGCCACCATAACTTGAGGCAAGACTCTGGAAGCATCTTTAACTGTATCTCTATTAGATGCTAAAAGCCAAAAAGCTATTTGGTATTGCTGAAGAGCTTAATTTGGCTGCTGCAAGTACAATGGCTGAAATAATGCTGGATAAAAGACAACTGACCAACTAAAAGCAGTTCCTTTGTTACACCAAACTGTCTTTTGCAGGGTAAGTGAAATGAATGCAGAGTTTGTGGATCAAGTGAATAAACTTAATGCAAGTCAGTCTTTTCATTTCCTCTGTCGGATGATTACTTTTCTAATAATAGTTATGATAAAAGCTCTATGCAACTGGACAGGGATAGAAATCCATTCCTTTTACCTGAACATGAGAAGAAGCTTCCTATTTGCTTCCAGGAAACACTGATAGAAGTGTGTGCAGACTGTGGCCAAAAACTATTATTTGAAAGCTCAAATATCACTTGCTTTTGGAGCTCTGTGAAGAAGGAGCATCCAAACTTAGGAAAAATGGATTTAAAAAACTTCTGCCATTTGTGAGGCATCTTTCAATGCACTTAATGTTATCAGATCAAAACAGAGAAACAAAAACTAAATATCAACCTGGAACAAAAACCTAATCACTGCAGTAGCCTCAATACTGCCAAGAATGGAAAAAAATCATCAGTGAACATCAATATTACTTTTTGTGTTAAATTGCAGGTTACTTTGAAGCATTTTTTTTATCAAATTATTCTTTTTATTTCAGTATGATAAATTAAAATTTATTGATTAGCACTCCTATTATTTTTCACATCAATGTATTATCTGCATTACCATAAATATTGAGTTTAATTAGCCATGTGGAGTGTGTAACAGAAGGTAAGAAAGGGTACAATAGGTGAAAAAGTTTGGACAGCACTGTTCTGGTCTTTCCATATTCTCTTTTGTCTCTTTTATATACTATCTTCAGCCTCTCTCTCATCGCCGTGATGTTGCATATCTAGCTGTCTTCTACCTCTGTTTTCATGCTAACTGCTCTTCTGATCTTGCTAACTGCATGCCTCCCCTCCTCCCGCAGCCTTGCTGCACAAGACTTTCTTCTTTCTCTCACCCCTATTCTGTTCACCTCTTTAATGCAAGAGTTAACCAGTATTCTTAGTCATTCATCCCCTTCTCTGGTAAACTCTGGAACTCCTACCTGCTTCTGTATTTCCACCTTCCTATGACTTGAATTCCTTCAAGAGGGAGGTTTCAAGGCACTTATCCTTCAGTTTTTGACTAACGCTTTGGACTCTTTTATGGGACTGGCATTTTAGTGGGCATTTTTTTTTTTCTTATTGGATTTTTGTTGCCCTTGGCCAGTGTCCCTCCTACATAAAAAAAAAAAAAAAAAAAATATATATATATATATATATATATATATATATATATATATATATATATATATATATATATATATATATATATATATATATATATATATATATATATATATATATATATATTGTAGCTTTCAGATCTTCCATTTCTTTGTAGATTTTCAATGTTATGCATTTGGCATTTATCTTATTTGTATACTGTCTTAGTTACCTTACTTCCTGCTTTTTTGTATATGATCAATTATCTTGGGGTGCTGTATATGATCCAAAAAACATTTCACGTTTACTTGACTCACCAACTTTATATTTCACACTTGTTACTTCCATGTGCCATTTCTCATTTTCATTTCTTTCATATGCCATTTCTAAGAACCAAAGTTTCTTTAATATAAAATAGCACATTCTGATACATCAAGTACTGAGCCTTTCATGCAAAAGGATTCTGCACTCATCTCTCTCTTTTTTTTTTTTTCTTTCTTTCAGGAATTCAACATTGTAGATGGAACCCAGCTTAACTGTGATGACTTTTTGCAGAACTACAACATCCTTGTGGACATTATTGACTGGTTGGCTATCATTATTATTACCCTAGTTGTTGATTGATTGATTGATTGATAGATTTAATTTTGGCACTTCAATAACCAAATTACATAACTTTTCTTTTTAATTTATGTTATATTCTTAAGTATATAACTTTCCTTTCTAATTCATGTTATATTCTTGACACCTGAGTAGAGTAGTTTTCTGTTAGCCATTTTGTTTCAGTAATAATAATTCTCCTACCAGTAAGTGTTTAAGATCTTATTGCAAGAGAGAATGATTCCCCATAAACTGAAAGAACACTATGGGGATTCCTTTGAGAGAAGCTAGATAGATCTAAGATAATAGAATGTAGGGACTTAAGTGAATGAAAAACTTTTCTATCATGGCAATCCCCTTTGAAGGAGTTCCAAGAAGTAGATATTAAATTTAGATATTATATTATTGTCAAACTTTATTTGAAGTCCACAACTTTCATGCTATCCACTGGTAAGACGGCTTTACATCACCAGCTGTTATGAGCTGTATGCTAGTTGTCTTGAGACAAAGAATTCTGCTTGAGTAGATTTTTGACCCCCTTGAGAAAATATTGTAAAAATTCATGATACCTCATACACACTTCAAGTTATTGATACTTGGAATAATTATATGGACATATCAGGTTGAATTAATATTTTTAACTGCTTATTCAGTGGATATATAAGGTTGTTGAAGTGCATTATTTTGCAAGATATATGCATTTTCTTAGTTTGTTATTTGTAAACTTTGCTATGTTTCTTGTAGTGATCAACTGAAGGATGGTGCTGAGTTTGAGGTAATTGGTGACCCTGAACAGTTGAAGAAAGAACAAGAAGAACAAGCCAAAGAACAGGATAAGAAGGAAGAAGAACAAACCTCTTCCTCCTCAACATCAGCAGCAACAGCAGCTGCATCACTGCTTCCACCAACTGGTGAGCATTGCACAAAGATTAATTGTATTATGAATATTTGTAATGTAGTGGATGACCATTGGAAGAAATTTTTATGCTACTGTCATCACTACCATTGCATAAGAACATTATAAAACAATGGAAGTTGCTAGAAACAAGTATGCTAAATCTTTATAAAACATACCTACTTATATCCACCTATCATCCCAGTTTAGAAATGCCTAATCTTCCTTTAAAGCTCTCTGTTGACTCCACTAACAACCTCATTTCTGAATATTTTAATCACGTGCCACTTTTGAGAGAAAGTGGCACATGAACCAATTTCTTTCTGTCTCCTTTTAAATGTTTCAAGCTTGAATTTGTTACTTCTTGTCTTATCTTGATTACTAACTTTCATGAATTTGTTTTGTCACCCTTGTTATATCCCTTATACCACTTGAATACTTCTATCAGTTACCTTTATTTTTATGCAGTGTTAACAAATCTAAAATTAAAGGTTTTAATTTCCTTTTGTAAAGAATATTTGACATCCCTTGTATCTTTTTAGTTGTTACTCCTTCCTAGTGACTTAAGCGATATATATCCCCCCTCCAATAGCATTGGGGTTACAACTAGGCAACATGCAGGTGAGGCCATAATTAGTGGTGGAGTGTAAACAATAATAATGCTTGCAGTTTGACATAACCATCCCGTCATTAACAAAATAACAATAAAATGTATTTCACTTATCACAGTGTTAATATCATGTCGTATTTCCTTTATCTATAGATTCTTGTAAACAATGAGGGAGTCAACCAGGCCTTGCAATTTATCTTTTGGAAAACTTTCCCATGCTTGTTGCAGTGTAGCTTTCAGTTTTGGCAATGAACTAGTGTCCTCTCTTGACCTCATTTTTCATAAAGGACCACAGGTTCTCAATAGGCTTATGATTAGGACTGTTGGCAGGCCAATCCTTGATGTAATCTAACCCACAATTGTCAAACCACTCCTTTACTTGTTTGCTTGTGTGGCAGGGAGCCCCATCCTGCATGAAACTGTTTGCCTTACACTTCACAAAACACTAATCCAAATTGTCATATAAAAGTTCAAAGTACTTTTCACTGTTCACTGACTCTTCCTTTTCCCAAAAAGACCAAAATGCCTATGCTGTGGTATGTAAATGCTCCCCAAACCATAACTGAATTAAGATATTTTACTGTTTTGGGTTGTAATGATCAGATCCTTTTGGCATATGCAGTCTTGCAAGCTGTTTCCTAGATACTGTGAAAACACTTTCATCACTCCACAGAATAGAATGTATTTTTTCTATTGGCCACTGAATGTCTTTCTTGGTGAAACAGAGCCTGTTTGCAGTATGCTGTGGAGTGAGCAAAGGTTTCCCAGTGGCAGTGTGGGAAGGGAGATCAAGCTCTTTCTGATAGTAACGTGACACTGTCCTGTGAGGCTCATTACCCAGTAGATCTGGATAATCTTTTAGCTCACATGCTGTACATACAGGTCCAACATTCAAGTCATGCTTCACTTTTTTTTAGGTCAGTCAGGTTTTGATAGTGGGCTGATGTTTTGTCATCTTTGATGACCCGACACCACTGCAGCCAGCTCTCAACAGTATGTTGAGGCAAATCAGTCTGTTTCTGAATAGCATCTGTGCCAATGCCAGCCATGTGTAATGTGTAAATATGACTGATTTTGTCCTGAGTGATTTGTGGCTTATGTGCCATTGTCAAGGGAGCAAACACAAGGTCAGTTTCTGATCTTAGACTAATACCACCCATGACATAGATCACTGGCTGTTAATCTTTATAGCTCAGCTGATGGCTCAGTGAGTAAGGAAGTTGCTAAATAGGTAATTCCTTAAAAATATGTTCCTGCCAACCAGACAGGAGAGATGGAATCACCTTGATCAAATGTTACTGTGCTTTGTGATACCTGCCACTATTTATGGCCTCCTCTGTAGTCTAGATGGAACCTGACCAATGCCGAATGTAAATTTGGGACTTTAATTTTAGTGCTTATGAAGCTGGTTCCAAACTCATGATTAACCCTATTTTCAGTCTATACATTTTTCCTGATGGAAGTGTGTGCTAACTGTAACTCTTAAATCTTCTGATTTCACTAAAGCCTCATTCTTATTTCTTTTTGTGTACCTTTCACAATAATGAAATAAATGCACATGTGCACACACACACACACACACACACACACACACACACACACACACACACACACACACACACACACACACACACACACACACACACACACACACACACACACACACCAAGAAAATTTCTTAATAGTTTAAGGACCATAGAGAAAGTCCAGTCTTTGTGGTACAGATGACAAAGAGAAGACAAAAAATATGGCTAAAGAAATTAATGGATATGAAATTAAAGAATTTGTATATAGAAGTAGAATAGCGAAAAGAAACAGCCTACTGATAATATGAAATTAAAGAAATGGCATATGGAAATAGAACAGGAAGGAAAAATAGCTCAGTGAAAGTGGAAAAATGTTGAGTGACAAAAGTATCATTGGATTAGTGTCAACATAGTTCAAAGTGAATGCCTGATGAAGCCAGGTATTAGTGGAAATTAAGTTAAGGATCTCAAGGAAAATTAACAAAATGGGTGATGGGAAATGTAATGTATGGAAAAGAAACAGATCATTGAAGAAAGGAGGGGGGAGGTGATGATGCTTGTAAATAAGGACATACTAATGAAGAATGTGGAAGTAGAAAAGGTCTGGCAGAAGTATTAAAAGTTGGAGTAAAGAGAAAAAGAGAAAATATAAATTTTACATTTATTTATATAGCACCCAAAGCACCCCTGATATGAGGGCACCATGGTGGTGTCACAAGTTATTTTGGTGGTTCTATCATGGTGGCTTGATAAGTTTTCCTGTTTCCACAAGCTTGGCCATGCACAAAAATGCCTTGCCACCACAGATTTGGCCACACTGCCAGATGAGGTGGCGCAGCCATGTCTGAACGGTTACATTTGAATAACTGCAAACATACTATGGTGGGTTTGTGTGAAGGGGGCCTAAGACAAAAGTATGGAGTAAAGATGAGTACAATAAGCTGTTGAAGGGTACAAGTAAATGGTTGAAGGATTTATTTAGAGTAAGCCACAACATAATTATTATGGGAAGTTTCAATTACAAAGAAGTCTGCTCTACAGAAGATTCCTAGGAGCATACTTTATTGAATCTAGTAAGAGGAAGTGTAATGAAAACAATTAATTCATAGGTGATAAGGAACTCTCAAGACTAGATTTAATATTAGCAACCCAGAATTACAGTGAAACCTTGGTTCTAGAACTTAATTCATTCCTGAATGCCACTTGAAATCCAAAACGTTTGAAAACTGAAACTATTTTCCTTATAGGAATCAATATAATGGATTAATCTGTTCCCAGACACCAGTCTACCCTGTCTTAGTGGCTTATGACAGATGCTCCCACTGCCAAGATGCTGCTTCACATCATCCCCAGCTCACATATTATTTATCCAGAAAGGATATATTGAATGACCTTAGTGACACAGAACTCATCAGAAGATACTGTTTAGACCATGCAAGTATTCTCTTTGTCACTGATCTAGTGAGGGAAGCCTTACAGAAAGGAGCAACCCACTTACTGTAAAAATGAAGGTGATTATAACATTTGCTGCTGGGAAAAGCTACTGGAAAAATGCAGTTGTGCAGTAGTGATGGTGTTGAGTGTCATTGAGAGCGCCTCAGGTAGCTTGGGATAACTCTTGAGTGCCGAAAACATTTTTTTTTTTTTTTTTTTTATGTAGGAAGGATACTGCCCAAGGGCAACAAAAATCTAATAAAAAAATGCCCACTGAAATGCCAGTCCCATAAAAGGGTCAAAGCAGTGGTAAAAAATTGGTGGATAAGTGTCTTGAAACCTCCCTCTTGAAGGAATTCAAGTCGTAGGAAGGTGGAAATACAGAAGCAGGCAGGGAGTTCCAGAGTTTACCAGAGAAAGGGATGAATGATTGAGAATACTGGTTAACTCTTGCGTTAGAGAGGTGGACAGAATAGGGGTGAGAGAAAGAAGAAAGTCTTGTGCAGCGAGGCTGCGGAAGGAGGGGAGGCATGCAGTTAGCAAGATCAGAAGAGCAGTTAGCATGAAAATAGCGGTAGAAGACAGCTAGATATGCAACATTGCGGCGGTGAGAGAGAGGCTGAAGACAGTCAGTTTTTTTTTTTTTTTTTTTTTTTTGTAGGAAGGATACTGGCCAAGGGCAACAAAAATCTAATAAAAAAAAAAAGCCCACTGAAATGCCAGTCCCATAAAAGGGTCAAAGCAGTGGTCAAAAATTGGTGGATAAGTGTCTTGAAACCTCCCTCTTGAAGGAATTCAAGTCATAGGAAGGTGGAAATACAGAAGAAGGCAGGGAGTTCCAGAGTTTACCAGAGAAAGGGATGAATGATTGAGAATACTGGTTAACTCTTGCGTTAGAGAGGTGGACAGAATAGGGGTGAGAGAAAGAAGAAAGTCTTGTGCAGCGAGGCTGCGGAAGGAGGGGAGGCATGCAGTTAGCAAGATCAGAAGAGCAGTTGGCATGAAAATAGCGGTAGAAGACAGCTAGATATGCAACATTGCGGCGGTGAGAGAGGGGCTGAAGACAGTCAGTTAGAGGAGAGGAGTTGATGAGACGAAAAGCTTTTGATTCCACCCTGTCTAGAAGAGCAGTATGAATGGAACCCCCCCAGACATGTGAAGCATACTCCATACATGGACGGATAAGGCCCTTGTACAGAGTTAGCAGCTGGGGGGGTGAGAAAAACTGGCGGAGACGTCTCAGAACACCTAACTTCATAGAAGCTGTTTTAGCTAGAGATGAGATGTGAAGTTTCCAGTTCAGATTATAAGTAAAGGACAGACCGAGGATGTTCAGTGTAGAAGAGGGGGACAGTTGAGTGTCATTGAAGAAGAGGGGATAGTTGTCTGGAAGATTGTGTCGAGTTGATAGATGGAGGAATTGAGTTTTTGAGGCATTGAACAATACCAAGTTTGCTCTGCCCCAATCAGAAATTTTAGAAAGATCAGAAGTCAGGCGTTCTGTGGCTTCCCTGCGTGATATGTTTACCTCCTGAAGGGTTGGACGTCTATGAAAAGACGTGGAAAAGTGCAGGGTGGTATCATCAGCATAGGAGTGGATAGGACAAGAAGTTTGGTTTAGAAGATCATTAATGAATAATAAGAAGAGAATGGGTGACAGGACAGAACCCTGAGGAACACCACTGTTAATAGATTTAGGAGAAGAACAGTGACCGTCTACCACAGTAGCAATAGAACGGTCAGAAAGGAAACTTGAGATGAAGTTACAGAGAGAAGGATAGAAACCGTAGGAGGGTAGTTTGGAAATCAAAGCTTTGTGCCAGACTCTATCAAAGGCTTTTGATATGTCCAAGGCAACACCAAAAGTTTCACCAAAGTCTCTAAAAGACTTTGGTTAGAGAAGAGGAGTTGATGAGATGAAAAGCTTTTGATTCCACATTGTCTAGAAGAGCAGTATGAGTGGAAGCCCCCAGACATGTGAAGCATACTCCATACAAGGACGGATAAGGCCCTTGTACAGAGTTAGCAGCTGGGGGGGTGAGAAAAACTGGCGGAGACGGCTCAGAACACCTAACTTCATAGAAGCTGTTTTAGCTAGAGATGAGATGTGAAGTTTCCAGTTCAGATTATAAGTAAAGGACAGACCAAGGATGTTCAGTGTAGAAGAGGGGGACAGTTGAGTGTCATTGAAGAAGAGGGGATAGTTGTCTGGAAGGTTGTGTCGAGTTGATAGATGGAGGAATTGAGTTTTTGAGGCATTGAACAATACCAAGTTTGCTCTGCCCCAATCAGAAATTTTAGAAAGATCAGAAGTCAGGCGTTCTGTGGCTTCCCTGCGTGATATGTTTACCTCCTGAAGGGTTGGACGTCTATGAAAAGACGTGGAAAAGTGCAGGGTGGTATCATCAGCGTAGGAGTGGATAGGACAAGAAGTTTGGTTTAGAAGATCATTAATGAATAATAAAAAGAGAGTTGGTGACAGGAGAGAACCCTGAGGAACACCACTGTTAACAGATTTAGGAGAAGAACAGTGACCGTCTACCACAGCAGCAATAGAACGGTCAGAAAGGAAACTTGAGATGAAGTTACAGAGAGAAGGATAGAAACCGTAGGAGGGTAGTTTGGAAATCAAAGCTTTGTGCCAGACTCTATCAAAGGCTTTTGATATGTCCAAGGCAACAGCAAAAGTTTCACCAAAATCTCTAAAAGAGGATGACCAAGACTCAATAAGGAAAGCCAGAAGATCACCAGTAGAGCGGCCTTGACGGAACCCATACTGGCGATCAGATAGAAGGTTGTGAAGTGATAGATGTTTAAGAATCTTCCTGTTGAGGATAGATTCAAAAACTTTAGATAAGCAGGAAATTAAAGCAATAGGACGGTAGTTTGAGGGATTAGAGCGGTCACCCTTTTTAGGAACAGGTTGAATGTAGGCAAACTTCCAGCAAGAAGGAAAGGTAGATGTTGACAGACAGAGCTGAAAGAGTTTGACTAGGCAAGGTGCAAGCACGGAGGCACAGTTTCGGAGAACAATAGGAGGGACCCCATCAGGTCCATAAGCCTTCCGAGGGTTTAGGCCAGCAAGGGCATGGAAAACATCATTGCGAAGAATTTTAATACGTGGCATGAAGTAGTCAGAGGGTGGAGGAGAGGGAGGAACAAGCCCAGAGTCGTCCAAGGTAGAGTTTTTAGCAAAGGTTTGAGCAAAGAGTTCAGCTTTAGAAATAGATGTGATAGCAGTGGTGCCATCTGGTTGAAGTAGAGGAGGGAAAGAAGAAGAAGCAAAGTTATTGGAGATATTTTTGGCTAGATGCCAGAAATCATGAGGGGAGTTAGATCTTGAAAGGTTTTGACATTTTCTGTTAATGAAGGAGTTTTTGGCTAGTTGGAGAACAGACTTGGCATGGTTCTGGGCAGAAATATAAAGTGCATGAGATTCTGGTGATGGAAGGCTTAAGTACCTTTTGTGGGCCACCTCTCTATCATGTATAGCACGAGAACAAGCTGTGTTAAACCAAGGTTTAGAAGGTTTAGGACGAGAAAAAGAGTGAGGAATGTACGCCTCCATGCCAGACACTATCACCTCTGTTATGCGTTCAGCACACAAAGACGGGTCTCTGACACGGAAGCAGTAGTCATTCCAAGGAAAATCAGCAAAATACCTCCTCAGGTCCCCCCAACTAGCAGAGGCAAAACGACAGAGGCACCTTCGCTTAGGGGGATCCTGAGGAGGGATTGGAGTGGTAGGACAAGATAAAGATATGAGATTGTGATTGGAGGAGCCCAACGGAGAAGAAAGGGTGGCAGCATAAGCAGAAGGATTAGAGGTCATGAAAAGGTCAAGAATGTTGGGCGTATCTTCAAGACGGTCAGGAATACGAGTAGGGTGTTGCACCAATTTCTCTAGGTCATGGAGGATAGCAAAGTTGTAGGCTAGTTCACCAGGATGGTCAGTGAAGGGAGAGGAAAGCCAAAGCTGGTGGTGAACATTGAAGTTTACATTGAGGCTTTTCAGTAGGATCACATCTACCTTATTTCAAAGATTGAATTACTGTCTTACACTCTGTGTCTTCCTTCCAAATATATAGAAATGAAGTAAATATTTATAGAAACTAAAAATAGTAATAAAGGGCAGCTTTTGCTATGTCTTTTAATATTTGAAATCAAGTAACTTTGTTCTAGAATTGAATTATGGCACCACAACCAAAGCAATAATGAGTTCAGAATTTAGTTCGGAAACTGATTTGTTCAAAAAGGACATTTGATAACTGAGGTTCCACTGTATAAAGAAACTAGGACATCAAAATTTTTAGGCAAGATTGATAATGTAGCAATAGATTTCCAAATTAGCAAAGTAGAAAATGTTATAAGGAATACAAGAGTGGAAGATTTGATTATGGAAAAGGAGATTTTGTAAGCTCAAGGAATTACTATATTTCCCACCATATAAGGCACACCATAGTATAAGATGCACCTATAATTTGGCAGGGGATATTTTGAAGAAAATATAATGAGCCCCACTTTTCCCTGAACTTCATAGCTTGCCCCTCACTCAGACTTTGGTCCAATTTGCAACTCAAATCATTACAGAAGAACAGAAAATATCATACCAGTTTATCAATGATCACAACTATTACAGAACAGTTATGACAACGATACTACTATATGTTGCTTTTTGCCTTTCTCTATGTTCGAGATGTTTCACTATTGACTGAAGAGTTACAGCTGTCAACTTGAAATGGTAAACAAAACACTCCCTGCACATGTTAAGATCTCTGATTTGATTTTGATGCTACAGGTTGTGTGCGGTCGTGTTTCGTGGTAAGTGCACAAAGCGTAATGAGCTAATGCCACTTTCTTTTTTCAAATTATGGCTATGACTTGAGCATAAAGCTATTCAATATCTTAATAAATTTACCACAAATTTTATTCATATAAGGTAAGACTTTATACACATCATCGAGTGATGTGCTTCAGAGTTACAACAATCGGCTTTTATGTTTTTGTATTATTTTGGTTTGTAATCATTATCTAGTAATATTTTAGCAATGTTTTGATTTGTAATCATTATCTAATATATAAACATATATATTAAATTCTTGGGTCAAACAATGGTGTTTAGGTGTTACTTTAGTATTGGTAACCACAACCCATAAGATGCAGGGTGATTTTTGGAGCATTTTTTTGGGAAAACAAAGTGCATCCTATGTGGTGGGGAACACAGTAGTTAAGTGAATCTGCCTGGAGAAAGTTCTACGAAGTGCCAAAGGAGTGGGAGATGGAGATGGAGATGGGAGGGAGGAAGGGTGGATGGAATAGAGAAAGGAAATGGGGAGGGATGGGGAACAGGGGCAGGGAAGGGAGGTGGAAGGAGGAATGTAAGAGGGACTGACCGACCGGTGTTGCGTGAATGGGTATTTGTGTTTGAATTGGAGGACAAAATTTGTTCGCCAACCTTGTTTAAATTTGAATGACGTTCGAATCACGAGCTATGACTGTACATCCAAATAAAGGACTTGTTCAGTCTTTTCTGGAGGTACACACTTTACTTTGAAACATTTCTATTCTTTTCTTGTTTATTTTATTTTATTTTATTTTATTTATTTATTTAATTAATTAATTAATTAATTAATTAATTAATTAATTAATTTATCTATATATTTATTTTTCCAGATACATTGGTGAGAAAATTTGTTATATACATGCTTGTCATTAATGCTTTCTGATAATATTTCAGCAGTCGTGGAGGATGATGATGACTTGGTGTGCCTTGATGATGTAATTGTGAAGAAGAGGAAAGTAGAGGAAGGAGAAGAAAGAGAGGAGGAGCCTCCCCTCAAGAAAGCCCGAAGTGGTGGAAAAACAGAGGAAGAAGAGGAGATAATGGTACTAGAGTGAGGAAAGAAAGAAGGACTTTCATATGGATATTGTGTTGCATCAGACAGTCACACTCTATAACAAAATCAGATAGGAATATGCAGTTGTGATGTGGGCACATATGAAAGCATGTTACTGTGGAAAGTACAAAAAATAACCATAAAAGTGGCACTAGTTAGAAAAAATGTCCAACGAAGAGGCTGGAAAGCTACAATGTCACACTGATTTTAGGAGAAAGAGAGTGATTATTTTGATATTCAAATCAGTTTGTGTGTAGAGGAAATTGGATGATGCTGGTGAAGAGAGTGCAACAGAGAATGAATAGAAAACGGAAAAGACCAGATGATAATGTGATATATAGGAAGGAGTGAAAGGAATTTATATGGCTTTGAAAAAAACTTTCAAATGGGTGCATAAGATGCTGCTAAACCATATTGAAAATTGCCTGGAGGAAAAGTAGAGGAGAGCTCATATAACAGAAAAGATCTTGGAAGAATGTCATTCCCAAGAATAATTTTTCCCCCAAGTTGCATTCATGACTCATATAAAAGGTATGCCTAATGATGTGAGTTGTTTTGTTAATCTTTGTACACAATGTTTCTTAGGTTATAAAAAAAAATGAAGTCTTCAAATCATGAATACTGCAGGAATTGGATGAAGTATGGAAATTAAGTCGATTAATTTTTTTTTAATTGAAAATTTTAAAGTAGTTGGAGCTGGAAGCAGATGGGAAAAGAACTGGATGAAAGTAAACAAAGTGGTAAAGTAAAAAGACATACAAAACCTGAGAGTACAAGATATTCTGTGTAAAATGGAAAAAAAAAATAAATAAAAAAAATAAAGGCATATATAATGTGGTGGACTCAATTTTTCACATCTCAGAAAATCAGGCTATATTCTAGCAATGTATTTCATACATGCATCTCAGCTCAGTCCAAAGAGATTGCTTGTTGCCCCAGCTACTAACAGTGTATACATTATACATTTATCCATAGTGAACTGTGATTATATGTGTTGCTCTTGACCTAAATTTGGAAGCTGAGGTGGCACCATGCTATCCTTGGATAGTTAGATGAAGAAATAGTATTAACTATTGACTAGTGAGATGGCTGCATCTTGTTGAAAGGGTTCAAATAGGCAAGGGACAATACTTTAGTTCAGGAAGTTTTTAGTTTTTGTCTGCTGGCAGAAAGAAGGCCTTGTACACTTTGTGACAGGGCAAAACTGCAGGATTCCATATTATTTCAGAGCCCTCACATTGGGATACAAAGCAGTATAAGACTGACTCATGCTACCATAGGAAATATGCTAGAGAATGTCATGAACTTCACATCTGCATCTATGCAGCCATCTCCCCTTTCCAAGTCATCAGTAATCTGTATTGTCCCAGAACCTAAGATGCACAGGAAATGTTTAGTTACATTCATTAGGCAAGTAGTGAGCAGATTAAAGGAAACAACATGTAAAATGTGTCATAAAAATGCACTTAAAGAACTGTAGAACATGAATACACTGTACAAAATAGAATATAAAAAGCCTATGAGCCATTAATACCTGTATGCAAAGCTATAAGAGCAAGAGCTGCTAGGTACATACCTCCACCTCCATTCATTCCCCAGTCTGCATCATATTCCCTTCTTTTTTGTTCATCTTCAGATGGTTTACATTCTCAAAGCCCATGATGTCAAGCCTAGTACATAGTTACTGGTCTCTTTGTCATCATCCTTTGCCACATCATTGTCATCATCATCCAGGGACATAGTATCCTCTAACTTGGTCACTTCCAGTTTCTTCCATCAACTCAATTCCAGAGATCACTGACCCTTTTTATCGTAAGTGTGTATCATTCACTAAGAAAGCCAACAGAAGTAAGAATTTATGAAAGTGTGAAGCAGTGAAAGCCTAGCACATTGTGGTGGGTCACATCAACATAATCTCCAGGCTAAGTTGGTCATAGCTGCTGAAATATGCCTAATGTTAGGTCTCCTTTTAATTTTATGGACAATGAAGGACTAAGTTGTGAGGAAAGAAAGCATAAGCCTATGGTCTGACCATTTTTAATTGAACATTTAGGCATTGTCCTTTCTGGGAATTCTCCAGCCTGCAGTGCTGCCACATTTATATTAAGACATATCCCATGTCAGGTACCTCCTACCTCAAAAGTAAATGGTGTAGTATATATACATTGTGATTCTCTAAAAAAGGCAAGTTAGTGTAATATGTTTTTTTTAATGATGCATTGTTTTTTTTTGCAAACACCACAACCCTTGACAAGGTTTCCTCCAGGCATTGTCACGTCGTCACATGGTCAGAGTGACTTGTGTTAATCAGTGGTCACTTCCTCTCGCGCTGCCAGCTAGGATAGAAGCTAACTCTCCCACTCACTTTCGTCACCACAGCTGAGAAAGCTTATTTATATAGTAAATAAGTATTTTTTTGGAAGAAAAGGCTAATAGGGGGTTCATTACTTGACCCCTCAGGAGCTGTTGCCCAAACAGCGAAAGCCACCAATGTACCTTGACTTTTACCTTGGTGTTGGTGTGGAAAAATTCGTAACTAAAGAATAAAAATGTAATATCATAGTTTAAGGGAAATATCATATCTAAAAGGAAACCTATCACATTTAAATTAAATTCATAATGGAGAGAGAGAGAGAGAGAGAGAGAGAGAGAGAGAGAGAGAGAGGGGGGGGGGGAGGTTGACTAACAGGCAGGAGATTTTTTTCTCAAATTTTAATGATGCGTATGCAAGTATAGATCTGATAGAACTAAATTTGCATGGAATGTAGATTGTATATGCAAAGACAGAGAGAGAGAGAGAGAGAGAGGTGTGTGGGGAGTGAGGTTATCAGTGACACATAGGCTCTAATCTGATATTTGACCCAATACAAGGTTTGGCAGTGCCACAAGCTGGGGAATCCCCAGAAAGGATAATGCCTAAATGCACAATTCAAAATGGTCAGACCATAGGCTGTCTTTTATTATTGTTGTAGTTTACCAGCTTGTCAATTTATACAACTCTGTTTTACCAAAATTCTAAATTGTTAGTCTTAAAATTAATATAGCTGTTTCAGTGTTTTGTGCATTTTTGTCCAGCTTAGAATAAAGTTTTTATCTTGCTGTTGTAGTGCTGTTGTAATGTGTCATGAATACCACTCACATTTAAAGGATTGCTTAAAACAAAAATGATACACTGCATGCATTTTGCAGTTTGTGATTATATGCAGATCAAGTACTGACCACTTCTTTATACTTTGTAAGATTTTATAGCATAAATATTTTTTTGTATTGAAACCAAAATACATGTCAGGTTACTATGAATTTATTATTCTCATTTGCCTCTTCCTATATTAAGAAATAGTAATTTTTTGTTGTACAGTACTGTGGAACCTCAGTTTTTTAACCATTCCTGAATGCTGTTCAGAATCTGAAATGTTTGAAAACTGAAACTATTTTCCTTTTAGGAATCAATGTAAAATGGATTAATCCTCTCCCAGACACCAGTTGACACTTTCTTAGCGGCTTATGGCAGACACTTCCACAGCCAAGATGGCTGCTTCACATCTCCAGCTCACAAATTATTTATCCAGAAAGGATGTATTGAATGAACTTAGTGATGTACAGAACTCGTCAGAAGATACTGTTTAAACTGATCTAGTGAGGGAAGCCTTACAGAGGGACACAGAGAGGAGCAACCCACTTTATGCCAAAATAAAGGTGATCATAACACTTAGACACCTTGCTGCTGGGAAATGGTACTGCAAAAATGCAGTTGTGCAGTAGTGATGGCACTGGGGGTCATTGAGAGAGGCATAGGTGGCTCGGGATTACTCCTGAATTCCAAAAAACTGTTTGTTTACATTGAGGCTTTTCAATGGGATCACATTTACCTTATTTCAAAGATTGAATTACTGTCTTACACTCTGTCTCTCCAAATATATAAAAATTAAGCAAATATATATAGAAACTGTAAATTAGTAATAAATGGCAGCTTTTGCTGTCTTTTAATATTTGAAGTTTTGTAACTTTATTCTGAAACTGAATTATGGTACCGCAACCAAAGCAATGATCAGTTTGAAAACCAATTTGTTCAGTAGCCAAGGTTCCACTGTATTCATAATGTTTAAGGCCAAAGAACTATTTCATGAGTACTTTTCATCCCTTGCTACATACTCATAGTGAAAAGAGGCTGTTGATTTTGGGGATGTGAAAATGTTATTTGCCAGAAAATTTTACATTGCCATGTTATTACACCATCAGTGAAACAACAAAACATTGAAACTTGTGAGTGGAGTGAGATAAGAGCCCTCCCTGGCTGCATTGTTGACTGACAATAGATGAGTGGAATGAAGAGGTAAATGAAGTGGGGAGAAATTAAGAACTGTAGTCCTATTAGATAGAAAGGTAGTGGATGCCATACTATAAATGTGCAGGAAAATTGTTTGGTTGAACAAATTACATGCTGAAAAGCACGCCCATTAAAACAATCTATTAACAGTGGTGTTCCTCAGGGTTCTGTCCTGTCACCAACTCTCTTCTTATTATTCATTAATGATCTTCTAAACCAAACTTCGTGTCCTATCCACTCCTACGCTGATGATACCACCCTGCACTTTTCAACGTCTTTTCATAGACGTCCAACCCTTCAGGAGGTAAACATAGCACGCAGGGAAGCCACAGAACGCCTGACTTCTGATCTTTCTAAAATTTCTGATTGGGGCAGAGCAAACTTGGTATTGTTCAATGCCTCAAAAACTCAATTCCTCCATCTATCAACTCGACACAACCTTCCAGACAACTATCCCCTCTTCTTCAATGACACTCAACTGTCCCCCTCTTCTACACTGAACATCCTTGGTCTGTCCTTTACTTAAAATCTGAACTGGAAACTTCACATCTCATCTCTAGCTAAAACAGCTTCTATGAAGTTAGGTGTTCTGAGACGTCTCTGCCAGTTTTTCTCATCCCCCCAGCTGCTAACTCTGTACAAGGGCCTTATCCGTCCATGTATGGAGTATGCTTCACATGTCTGGGGGGGTTCCACTCATACTGCTCTTCTAGACAGGGTGGAATCAAAAGCTTTTCGTCTCATCAACTCCTCTCCTCTAACTGACTGTCTTCAGCCTCTCTCTCACCGCCGCAATGTTGCATATCTAGCTGTCTTCTACGGCTATTTTCATGCTAACTGCTCTTCTGATCTTGCTAATTGCATGCCTCCCCTCCTTCCGCGGCCTTGCTGCACAAGACTTTCTTCTTTCTCTCACCCCTATTCTGTCCACCTCTCTAACGCAAGAGTTAACCAGTATTCTCAATCATTCATCCCTTTCTCTGGTAAACTCTGGAACTCCCTGCCTGCTTCTGTATTTCCACCTTCCTATGACTTGAATTCCTTCAAGAGGGAGGTTTCAAGACACTTATCCACCAATTTTTGACCACTGCCTTGACCCTTTTACGGGACTGGCATTTCAGTGGGCATTTTTTTTATTGATTTTTGTTGCCCTTGGCCAGTGTCCTTCTTACATAAAAAAAATAAAATAAAAAAATAAAAAATAAATTATGACATGTTCAGCGAACAGGAATAAATTGAGATGATAATACTCTGTGCAGAGGATGAACATTATCATTGACAGTTTTGAAAAACATGATCATTGCACCAACCATTCAACGATAACAAAAGGTGCATTTTGTAATTAGACAATAAAACCTTAATAATAATTATTGAGTTAAAAAGAGCCATCCAAAAGCTGATATCCAAAATGGACAACAGTACTCAAAGAATGGTAAAATGAAGGAATAAAAATTATTTAAAACAATCTTATTGTCAAATGGCTCTACATTTCCTCAACAAACTAATCATCTGGGAAATGATAGAAGTTATCCTAATGTGATTTTTAAACCAGTTTGGAACCCAACATTAAACCAAGAAGTTTTAAGGAATTACAGCAATTAATTACTTGTTTGTTAATTATTATAATTGGATATCAGCAAATTGATATTATTCAAGAAAGAGGAGAGACACTTGGAGAGTAATTGCTCAAACACTTGAAGGATAGGAGTGATGGAAATTACTCTATAATCATTAGAAGTGGTAAATAAGGATCCTTTTGGGATTGCCGTGGCATTAGCAATGTGCTAACAAGCAGGATAAAAACTTTTCTAATCAAAATAGGAAAAATAATTTTTTTTTTTTTTATGTAAAAGGGACACTGGCCAAAGGCAACAAAAACCCAATAAAAAAAAAAAAGCCCAGTGAGATGCTGGTTCCCAAATAGAGTCCAAAGTGGTAGTACAAAATTGAAGGATAAGTGTCTTGAAACCTCCCTCTTGAAGGAATTCAAGTCATAGAAAGGTGGAAATACAGAAGCAGGCAAGGAGTTCCAGAGTTTACCAAAGAAAGGGATGAATGATTGAGAATACTGGTTAACTCTTGCATTAGAGAGGTGGACAGAATAGGGGTTAGAGAAAGAAGGTCTTGTGCAGTGAGGCCATGGGAGGAGGGGAGGCATGCAGTTAGCAAGATCAGAAGAGCAGTTAGCATGAAAATAGCAGTTGAAGATAGCTAGAGATGCAACATTACAGCGATGAGAAAGAGGCTGAAGACAGTCATTTAGAGGAGAGACGAAAAGCTGTTGATTCCACCCTGTCTAGAAGAGCAGTATGAGTGGAAGCATACTCCATACATGGATGGATAAGGCCCTTGTACAGAGTTAGCAGCTGGGGGGGGGGATGAGAAAAACTGGTGGAGACATCTCAGAATGCCTAACTTCATAGAAGCTGTTTTAGCTAGAGATGAGATGTGAAGTTTATAGTTTAGATTATAAGAAAAGGATAGACTAAGGATGATCAATGTAGAAGAGGAGGACAGTTGAGTGTTGTTGAAGAAGAGGAGATAGTTATCTGGAAGGTTGTGTTGAGTTGATAGATGAAGGAATTGAGTTTTTGAGGGACTGAACACTACTAAGTCTGCTCTGCTCCAGTCAGAAATTTTAGAGGGATCGGAAGTCAGGTATTCTGTTGCTTTGCTGCGTGAACTGTTTACTTCCTGAAGGGTTGGACATCTATGAAAAGATGTGGAAAAGTGCAGGGGGTGGATTCATCAAAGCATTTTACCAGACCAAACTCCTGGTAACTCTGTAAACATGGTAAGTTGCTATTCAGCACACACTTACGACTTGGTGACTCGCCTGGTAAGTTACAACTGCTCTGTGGCGCTGGTAACACCACTACCTCACTTATGAGGATGAAGGACCGCTGACAGCTGGAGAATATTTCATCCTCTAGTTGCTTACATAGGTGAGTTCTGAAGGTGATCACTAATTTGTGATAATCCCAGTTGTTGCAAGAGTCAGTGCATATGTAACAATAATCAAAATGAAGGCAGGAGATCATGCAAAAGACTTTATAAGTGACTCAATGTGTCAGTGGCTGGCTGCGATGTTGTGCTGTCATTTTTCACCCTGCTTTGAAGTGTTTTAACATTACTTAGGTAGAAAAGACCATTGGATGAGCTTAGTATTGAGTACACATGACAAATGGAAGCGAAGTGTGTACGTACAGTGTAATGAAGACAACAGAGAGGTAGTAGTCACAGGTCATCAGCACTGTCTGTGTTATCCCTTGTCTTGTGGCTTTTATTGTTATTAATTGCCTTCATTACATTGGTCCTGAACGTATAAGATGAAAGTAGCACTTAAATAACCAGGAGTGCAGGGTGGAGGGAGAGAGAAGTGAGTGATTTGAGTTTTTTATTTATTTTATTTTATTTTATTTTATTATTATTATTATTTTTTTTTTAGCATTAGAATAGAATAATTTGTAAAGATGAATGGGAAGCAAGATTTTTTATTCTGTAATTTCAGGTGTTCTTAAAATGACAGCATTTGCACTGTGGTGTCCCCACATTGCAGTATATGTTGCACTACTATGAAAGAAGAAACAAGAAATAAGAAAAAAAAAGAAGAAAGAAGCAAGAAGAAAAGCAGAAAAGAAAACAAAATAAGGAAGAAGAAAGAAGAAATGGAGAAGAAGGAAGAATAAAGGAGAAAAACAAGTGGTCACCTCAAAAGGCAAGGTAATTAGCACTTCAGGAGCTGATAAAACAATAAACATATACACAGGACCGAGCAGTACACAACAGAAAGTAGGCCATAAACTGCTTGGAAGGCAGTCTGGGTCAAAGAGGGATTAATGTTAATTATGTAGGAACAAAGCAGAGAAAGTGGTTGAAAGAAAGTAAAAGTAAGTCAGGAGGCATGAGGAATGAGGCACCAGGAAAGGAGAGATAGCCTATGAAAAGGTACCCACACCTTCTTAAGCTCCTCCAAGCTGTCCTTACCCACTAACTAGTGTTGTGTATTAAGTACCACGCCTGTGGGCGGATCATATGATTAATTAGATGAGAAACGTGAATGGTTGGTATGTAAAGGATCATATGCTTAAATGAGGAACGTGAATGTCACCCAGGGTAGGCAGAACTCTCTCGATCAGCTGAGCATCACTACTCTTATAGGACGCCTCTCCTTTCCCTAGAATTAAGGTGTAATTTTAGGCTCTTAGGAGTACCCCTCACCACTCCTAGTGCTTAAAGTCTTTTAGGTATGTAAAATGTTATGAAAATAAAGATAATTTTCTGAGGGAAATAGGCAGTCCCAAAGGATTATATATTATAGTGAGTAACAGTAGCAGGGAGTAACAAACACAGAAGCAGAGAGAGAGCCTGACCAGAGAGGGGTCAAGACAGATGAAATAACTTAAACTAAGTGGAACTTGAAAGCTTAATGCAGTTCATTTTTTTAAATTTATTTATTTTTTTTATGTAGGAGGGACACTGGCCAAGCGCAATAAAAATCCAATAAAAAAAAATGCCCACTGAAATGCCAGTCCTATAAAAAGGGTCAAAGCAGTAGTCAAAAATTGTTGGATAAGTGTCTTGAAACCTCCCTCATGAAGGAATTCAAGTCATAGGAAGGTGGAAATACAGAAGCAGGCAGGGAGTTCCTGAGTTTACCAGAGAAAGGGATGAATGATTGAGAATACTGGTTAACTCTTGCGTTAGAGAGGTGGACAGAATAGGGGTGAGAGAAAGAAGAAAGTCTTGTGCAGTGAGACCATGGGAGGAGGGAAGGCATGCAGTTAGCAAGATCAGAAGAGGAGTTAGCATGAAAATAGCAGTAGAAGACAGCTAGAGGTGCAACATTGCAGTGGTGAGAGAGGCTGAAGACAGTCAGTTAGAGGAGAGGAGTTGATGAGACAAAAAGCTTTTTATTCCACCCTGTCTAGAAGAGCAGTATGAGTGGAGCCCCCCCAGACATGTGAAGCATACTCCATACATAGATGGATAAGGCCCTTGTACAGAGTTAGCAGCTGGGGTGATGAGAAAAACTGGTGGAGACGTCTCAACGTCTAACCTTGTAGAAGCTGTTTTAGCTAGAGATGAGATGTGAAGTTTCCAGTTCAGATTATAAGTAAAGGACAGACTGAGGATGTTCAGTGTAGAAGAAGGGGACAGTTGAGTGTCATTGAAGAAGAGGGGATAGTTGTCTGGAAGGTTGTGTCGAGTTGATAGATGGAGGAATTGAGTTTTTGAGGCATTGAACAATACCAAGTTTGCTCTGCCCCAATCAGAAATTTTAGAAAGATCAGAAGTCAAACGTTCTGTGGCTTCCCTGCGTGAAATGTTTACCTCCTGAAGGGTTGGACGTCTATGAAAAGACATGGAAAAGTGCAGGGTGGTATCATCAGTGTAGGAGTGGATAGGACAAGAAGTTTGGTTTAGAAGATCATTAATGAATAATAAGAGAGTGGGTGACAGGACAGAACCCTGAGGAACACCACTGTTAATAGATTTAGAAGAACAGTGACCGCCTACCACAGCAGCAATAGAACAGTCAGAAAGGAAACTTGAGATGAAGTTACAGAGAAAAGGATAGAAGCCAAAGGAGGGTAGTTTGGAAATCAAAGCTTTGTGCCAGACTCTATCAAAAGTTTTTGATATGTCCAAGGCAACAGCAAAAGTTTCACCAAAATGACCAAGACTCAGTAAGGAAAGCCAGATCACCAGTAGAGCGGCCTTGATGGAACCCATACTGGCGATCAGATAGAAGGTTGTGAAGTGATAGATGTTTAAGAATCTTCCTTATAATCTTTAACTTAATGCTTATCATTTTCATCTCCTCCACACTCTCATCACTATCTCTTTTATCAGCTTCCACAGGTAGACTCTATGTATTACTTATTTATCTCTTCCTATTGCTCGCTTCTTCATTTTTACCTGCGGCCTAATTAATTACTCCAGCCAGACTCAGGTGGCCTCCCTTACCTGTTTTATTAGTTGATTCATTGTACAGCCTCTTCTGTTTGTATATCTTGTTGTATGTGTGTGTGTGTGTGTGTGTGTGTGTGTGTGTGAGCGTGTGTATGTGTTTATGTGGATGGGTGGGGTGGGCGTATAGGTTTGGTGCCTCTCTCTCTCTCTCTCTCTCTCTCTCTCTCTTCCTTCCATACCGGTCTTTTCTTTTCTTTGTGCCCCTTTCTTTCCTACTTTTCTTTCTCTTTCTTCCTTTCTGTCTGTCTTTCTTTCTTTCTTTCTTTTCCTCCCCCTTTTCTTTACCCTAACCATATATTCCTCTCTTCTTTTCTCCCTCCCTTCCTCCCTCCTTCCCTCTCTTACTCCCTCCTTCATCTACATATTTCAATAAGGAAGGAAAGAGAGAGAGAGAGGAATGGAGTGAAGGAAGGTAGGAAGGAATAAGGGAAGTGGTGTGGGGGAGGAGGGAAGGAGGAAGGAAGGAAGGGAGAGAAGTTGGAGGAGGGAAGAAAAGGGGAAGGAAGGAATGGAATGAAGGAAAGGAATGAGACAGCTAGGGAAAGAAGGAAGGAATAAAGAAAGGAAGGAAGGATGGAAGGAGGAGAGGAGAGATGGAAGGGAAGAGAAGAGACTGGCAAGAGAGAGAGAGAGAGAGAGAGAGAGAGAGAGAGAGAGAGAGAGAGAGAGAGAGAGAGAATTATAATGCATAATCATAAAGTTGACACATGTGAACAGCTTCTCTCATCCCACACACACACACACACACACACACTTCATGCTCTGGCTTATTTCCACAGAGAGAGAGAGAGAGAGAGAGAGAGAGAGAGAGAGAGAGAGAGAGAGAGAGAGAGAGAGAGATTTTAGAAAACAGTGTTAACTTTAGTCCTGACTTTTACTTGTGTTCTCCTCTTCCTCCTCCTCCTCCTCCTCTTCCTCTTTCTCATTCACTTCTGGGGTTTCCCATCATTCTACGCCACCCTCCTCCTTCTTCTCCTCCTCCTCCTCTTCCTCCTTGTACTCAATGACCTCGTTTCTCATCGTTTCTTGATCTCTTCTACGTACAACTCCCCCCTCTTCCTCCTCCTCCTCCTGCCTGACTTCCATCACGTGTACATGAGATCGTGTGCTTCCTGCGGTGGCCACAAATTGCCTCTTTAAGGACAAAGTGTTCCTCGCTGGCTGTCGTTCCCTTGTGCTCTTCCTCCGTTCCTTGCGTATTCCCTTGTATTTTTTTTTTCCGTGTGGTTTATATATTTGTTTCTAGTTTGTGCAAATTTTTTTCTTAATTGTCGTCTGTGTTCTATTTTCCTTTTATTGTGTTGATGTTTTTGTTATTCTTTTGTTATATTGTTTTTTTTTTTGGTATTTATTTTTGTCCTATTTTACGTTTTTTTTTTTTCATTTCTTTATTTTTTTTTGTCTACTTCCTATTTTTATTATTATTCCCTATGTTATTATGTTCATGAACTAGGATTGCTGTGGTTTCTTTAAAGTTCAGTAAAATACTCGTGTACAACTTTGCATTAACTTAAAAAAAAAAAAAAAAAATTCGAGGCGATGGAGTTTTACTGTTTATTTAAGTATCCCTGTGTATAACGTGCAAAGCCAACACTCAAGGAAAAACAACTTACCAACATAAGGAAATAAGAGAAGCTGCAAGAAATCATGAGTTTTACATGTGGCAGTCTCTGTATAAAACATTCTTACCTACAACCACTTGTCACCCTCATCCATAAATTTGTGTGGTTTTCTTTTAACCCTAACAACTTGATTACTGAGTCCATTACAGTCATCCACCATTGTGATTGAAATCCAGTGCCTTCTTATCTCTTTCAAAATGAATGTACCTGTATGAAGCTTGAACCCACTATTTCTTTTCCTGTCCTAATTATTGACCCTAAGGATTTTGTTTGCCACTCTTGTTATATTCCATTCATCCGTTACGGATTACTGTCCTTGAGAATTAATTTCTGCCTATCTCTTTCAAAAACCAAACTTTATCAAGCTTAAATCCATTATTTCTTGCCCTGTTCTGACTACTTACCCGGAGCAGTATGTTTGTGACACTCGTTATCTGCAACAGAAATAGTAAAACATTATATTGTACTCGGTTTAATTTTCGCTTAGTAGAATTGCCCACCAACGTTACTTTGTTATTATCAGTCAAAGATTTGGGGGCGTAAGATTGGTGGTGCAGTGGTTAGCGCGCCCGACACACGATACTAGGGTCCGGGGTTTGAGTCTCCGGCTTGGTGAAGACAATTTGGACGTAAGCCAAAGAGTTGTGACCTTGCACCCCGCCAGTATTTGCCAAGATGACCTGAGCCAGAGGGGCGTGGTGGATGGCTTACCATCTTCCCTTCCTCTAACAGCGGGGGAGGAACTTGTCTGGCGTGGAAACATAGAATTACTTGATTAATTTTCTTGGTTAGTTTTTTTTTTTTTTTTTAGAATTATTTGATTTATTAGCTAGTTTGTTAGGATAAGCTGGAATTCTTAATTAGCCTGTTAGAATTAGTTTATCTCGTTGGAATTCATTGATTTGTTAGTCAGCTTGTTAGAATTTGTTTATTTCTTAGTTAGCTCGTTAGAATTAATTGATTTCTTAACTTGTTAGAGTTAGTTCATTTCTTAATTAGCTTGTTAGAATTTGTTGATTTCTTATTTAGCTTGTTAGGAATAGTTTTCAAACAGACGAGGAAATGTCTCCTGCTGATGTATTCCTTCATGATTTTCTCCAGCCTCGACACTCCTTGAGAAAATTATAGCATCTTCTAGCCCCATCCTGATTATTGACCATATAGAATCTTGTCTACATCACCGTGTTGTCTCCCTTATGCCACTTGCACACCTCCATCAGAACCACAGGAACATAACGCGACAAAATATGGGTTGGTGCATGAAGTGATGAGGCCTACAAGTGGCAGTCCCTGTATAAAACCTACCTCTCCTGATTACTATCCCTGAATATTTTGTTTGTCACCTTGTTATATCCCTTATGGTACTTGAATACCTCCATCACCACCACTTTTAACCTATATACACCTTTCCTCTGGTTGCCATCTCCCTTATACCACTTAAACATCTCCATCAGCTTCACTCTTGACCTACATGTACCTTCCCTCTGTTCTCTGCAGCCCTTTTGGTGTTCTGCGTGCCGAGCGATCCGGGGAGAAGGTGACTCCGGGCATCTCGGCGCTGCTCTCCATGACTGTCTTCCTCATGGCCATCAGAGTCCCTGCCGCCCACTGAGAAGACACCGCTCGTCAGTGAGTACTACACCTCGCCTCTCACTGCCCTCCCTGTACTGTGCCTTACAATATACTGCCTTTTTTGTACTGTGCCTTATAATACACAGCTCCTCTTAGTAATGTGCCTCACAATATACTGGCCTTAGTAATGCGCCTCACGATACACTGCCCTCCCTGTACTGTGCCTTACAATATTGCCTTTCTTGTAGTGCGCTTTACCATATATTGTTCTCCCATCTTGGTCTCTTGGGACTCAACTTAATATTGGTATAAGTTAACCTGATATGATCTGACTTTTACTGTTACTTCTGCTGTTACTGGTGGTGGTGGTGGTGATGGTGGTGCGACTACTACTGCTACTACTACTGCTACTACTACTAATACTAATACTATTACTACTAATATTACTACTACTACTACTACTACTACTACTACTACTACTACTACTACTATTACTACTACTACTACTACTACTACTACTACTACTACTACTACTACTACTACTACTACTACTACTACTACTCACCACCATTACCACCACCACAACTGCAACAACCAGCCCACTAAAACCACCACAATCCCACCATTAACAACAACAACAACAGCAACAACAACACCAGTAACAACACTAATCTAACATAACACAGTCATTCACATCAAAGAAAGTAGATATTGACAAGACCAGGCTCATCCATCAGGGTTCAGCGAGGACTCTGTAAAATCACCGTCTGTCTCTACTTTTCTCACTACGGGAATAAGCACAGAGAAAAGGCGTTGCTACCACCTCGCCCTTCCCCTTTAGTGGCCTTTCACAACATGCTGGGAATGTAGAGACACGTACTGTGCTGGCGAGCTGGAAAGTAATAATAATGCACTTGTGTGAGCTTAATGGATAGATAGATGGATAGATAGGTAGATAGATAGATAGATAGATAGATAGATAGATAGATAGATAAACAGAAAGATAGAGATAGATAGATAGATAGATAGATAGATAGATAGATAGATAGAGAGAGAGAGAGAGAGAGAGAGAGAGAGAGAGAGAGAGAGAGAGAGGGCCACTGCAGAAAAGTTAATGGGCCATGAAAGTCCAGCTTTGACCACACCACCACAAGTCTTGCTGCCTAAAACTGACCAATTTTGCCCCAAATTTACTTTGTAATTTGCAGTATTCGTCTTTATTACTGAGTGTCCTGTTAGCCTCCTTTATCATGTGTGTGTGTGTGTGTGTGTGTGTGTGTGTGTGTGTGTGTGTGTGTGTTTATATAGTTAAGGTAGTCTGTGTTTCTCTCTATGTGTTTTTCTGTGTCTATTTGTGTCTATGTCTATTTGTGTCTATGTCTATTTTTGTTACTGTGTGTGTGTGTGTGTGTGTGTGTGTGTGTTCATTTTGTTTTTTTCTCCCAGTTTTTTCTGTCTGTTTTTCTGTCTGTTTTTCCGTCTTTTTGTTATCCTTATGCATGTTTGCGTCAATATGTGCTTGCTTGTCTGCTTGCCACTTTGTTTGTCTGACTGCCTGCCTGCGTGTCTAACTCTGTCTGTTTTTTTTTAAATTTTTTATCCATGTTTCTAGAATACTGCGTTGCTTTTGTTGTTGTTGTTGTTGTTTGTTTGTTTTTTAAGTAACGATGCCATCATAAATTCTATTAAGTTAGTCCTTAATTGTCTTATTTATCTATTTATTGTTTTTCTTATTCATTCATTCATTTATTCATTCAGCTACTCATTCATTCATTCATTCATTCACGTCGGCTGCTACGTTTTATTTCTTAATCAGTCATTTGGTCTCACCCACTCAGCCAATCATATTAATCAATTACTCAAACTTATTCACGATCATGCACTGTACATATCTATTTAGCAAGTGAATGCGGTACCTTGATCTATCATTCATTTGTTATAGTTGTTATTTAATGCCACGTGTCGCTGCTGTTACTACTCGTGTTGTTGACAGCAATGGCGAGGACAGAGTACCAAGTTAATCCCTGCAATATTTTTTTTCTCTTCACTGCGCGTTCATCACTTATTGCAACAGTTTTTCTATTCTGATCAAATCCTTCCTCACGTGTTGCTCTTAATCCCGTGACGTGCTGTTCATTTGTTGCTTGTATGCTGACTTGCCCTGTGTGTTCATTAGCACGGATCATTTCTGTGTGTGTGTGTGTGTGTGTGTGTGTGTGTGTGTGTGTGTGTGTGTGTGTGTGTGTGTGTTTGTACTGTGTTATGTAGGTCATTGTGTTGTGTTGTAATGGACATGTGTTATAAGGGGGCGTCTGTTAGGTTGTGGTGTGTAGTCAGAGGGTGTATGTTGTTTGTGTTGTTGTGTTGTGTTTGGGCAGTGTGTTGTGTTGAGTTGTGTTGTGTGAGGGAAGCGTACTGTACTGTGTTGTATTGTGTCCTAAGAAGGCAGTATGTTGTTTTGTGTTGTGTTGTAAGGGGCTTGTATTGTGATATGTGTTGTGTTTGTTTGTGTTGTGCAGCGTTGTGTTGTACTGTATCCTGTTATGCTGCAAGAGATCAGTTTATTGTAAAGGAGCACAAAAGAATTACAGGTATTATTTTTTTCTTTTATTTTAGCTAAAGCAAGAACTATATCGGTCATTGAACTGCCGATGCGTTGAACCAAATTATTTTTTTTCTTTTATCATGATACTTGACGATACTAATTATAAGTAAAGACTTCTCAAGCTAATATTTGTCCTTTATAGGGGATTTACTTAGCAGGATGAAAGCTTCCGACCAGGAGGAGGAACGGCGGGTGGAGGAATGAAAGGGAAGAGGGTCGGGGTCCAGGGGAGTGTGTGTGTGTGTGTGTGTGTGTGTGTGTGCGTGTGTGTGCCTCATGAATTGCAGGCATGAAAAAGAATGATGCACGTTATGATAATGGTTATTATTCTTGTATTTGTCATTTCAGTGATTATTATGATACTAATAAGAGTAACAACAATACTCAACTTACCAGGAACTTAGCAGACTCTCTCTCTCTCTCTCTCTCTCTCTCTCTCTCTCTCTCTCTCTCTCTCTCTCTCTCTCTCTCTCTCTCTCTCTTTCCACTAAATGAATCAAATGAAATGCACAAAAGCTGTCAAGTATTTGCCGTCCCACACAGGAATCGCCGTCAGCAGGTGGCGGCGCCTGTGCTGGGGACGCGGGGTAGCGGGAACGGCTTCAACTTTGTCCCAGCCTTAGTCGTAATTGGTTGGGTGAGAAATAGCATTATTCCCTGCTAATTGGGCCGCTGTATGACTTCACGAGATAATATGGATCCGTCACCGCCACCACCACCACCGCTGTATGATTGGTTCACGAGATAACATGGATCCGTCACCGTCACCACCACCACCATCAATAGCGCTAGCATCGCCACTAGTGATTTGCTTGTTTAGCCCAGTTTTCTTCTGATTAATACGTAGACGGGGTGTTTATTAACTAAATATTAACTAAATGGATCTCGTTTGACATTTCATAGTTAATTTTATAGTCCCTAACGTGGAATAAATACACAGATGCATTTCAACAGAGATTATTTGAATTCATACTCTACATTACATTAAAGAAACCGTGCAGTTACAACGTAAGAGATTTGGAGCCATGATCCTTGAGTCCGTGACGTGAAATGAATACCTAGATGGAACTCAGCAATTAAGGGCCTTTGATTTCATGCTCTGTAACGTTCAATATCGCCCACGTGCTTGCCGGGACGGACACGCGCAGCTACAGAGTGAGGTGCTTAGCCAATAATGAACCTTTAGCTCCAAATTTGCATTTTGTTGTGTGAGATGTGATTTCGTGTTCGGTAAAGCTTAATATCATCCACGTTCTCACGATTTCCTTTTACTCTTACTTTTTTTTTTTTTTCATGTAATTACTGCTCAGGCCAAGGACAACGGAAACTGGTGAAAAAAAGTCAAATCCTAAAAGTGTCAATCAGGTAACAAGACGCAGAGTTAAACATTGAGACAGACAGCGAATAAAAAACCTTCCAATCCCTCACGTGAAACTGATACGCAGACAGATTCCACTAATTAAGGTACCTGACCTCATACTCTCCAACACTCAGCATCATCAAGTGTTTACGAGGAAGGAAAGATGCAGGTGTCGTCTCCAGTGAAGAAAACGTTCCATTATAATTTCTCTCCTTGCCGTTTCCCTTTGCTGTATCTCTGAGTGGATAATCGCCGTCCAGTGTCAGCGTTCTTTCGTGACGTCGATGTAACGTTAACTATGACCTAAGAGTAATCAACCATCCAACCAATAGTTCCGTTTTTTTGCCTCTCTCTCTCTTTCTCTTTCTCTCTCTCTCTCACACACACACACACACACACACACAACAGGGCACGGCGCCTCAAACCTTTATTCTGAGGTGTGTATCCAGAAACGCTTTGCTTTCTCACCACGACTATTTTCAAGGTCACAGAGATGATGACCCGGGTTTTCAAGCTTATTCCTTCGCTTAGTAATGTAAAAGTGTTGTTAATCTGTCAGTATAACCTTAAAAACCCTTGAAACTCGTGTCACTTCATCGCGACCATTGAAAACAATTATGGTGAGAGAACAAAGTTGCCAGGCTGTTGGGAGACAAAGGGAAAGCAACAGCACGAACAAAACCATATATTTTTTTTTCAACAGAATTCTTGTTTACATCTAAAACTTATGTGATATGTGTTTTGAAAAGCAAGCGCAATTAAAAGGCGCTAAAATTGAGGAATTGAGTGTGCGGGGGGTAGGAGGGAAGGGAGAAAGGTGACGTGCCTTGCAGTACTGAGACACACACACACACACACACACACACACACACACACACACACACAGGGAAGTTAGATATTTACACACACACACACACACACACACACACACACACACACACACACACACACACACAGGGCAGTTATACACTTAAACGCGCGTGCACACACACACACACACACACACAAACCAGTTACACACATACACACACACACACACACACACACACACACACAGAGGGCAGACACACGCACACACACACACACACACACACACCATAGTATCCTTGGCGCCCAGCCCTGCCGAGCCCCGCCGAGCACAGCCCAGCCTCGTCTCTACTATGGTAACAGTCTCTCCGCGTCAATATTTACCATAAATTTCAGGATTTCCAGCAGTTTCCAGGTGTTTTCTAGACTTGGGATATATAGTACTAGGAGAAGGAAGAAAGGTGAAGGACAGAGGAAGAGTATGCGGGGGAGGAAAAGGGAGGAGGTACTGAAGAACGGAGGAAAAAAAAAAAAAAAAAAAAAAATCGGCGCGGTATCATTATTCTTTCCTTTGTATTGATGGAGTTGGCATTGTTTTGATTTATTATTAGAAAACTATAACAAGTAATGACACATAATGAAATCCAGTCTAGCTGTGTTTTTGTTTGTCGAAAATAAACCGTTTCGTCATTTTATATATTTTTACATTTAATTTTTTTTCTTCTTTTTTTTAAAATTAGCACCCCTAGGATTGTATTGTATTGGATTTAAGACTTAAAAAAAATATAAGGAACATGTATGTACCAAGTAATAATATTCAATAAAATCTAGTGTAGCAATGCGTATTTCCAAATTTAACATACGTCCGTTGCTAAAAATGAAAAACTATTTTCTTTATACGACGAGCAATTCGTGTCTTCTTTATTTGTCTAAAAAGGAATTTTTTTTTTTGTATTCAGAATATATAATAGGATCTAGTCTGGCTGCGTTTTGTTTCTAGATATTATAATATTTTTGTAGCACCGTTCGCAAAAAAATACAGATTGTTTTTTGGATATTTCGTTATTATTACTGAGTTCGGTAATCTTTTTATATTTTGGGTATTAGTTAAAGTAAACGACGAGTCAGAAATTGTAGTGCATTGCAATCTGGGCGTCTTCTTTCTCCTCGCGATTTTCAAAATGAATTATGTTACGTAAGTATAGGTGTAGTCCCGTTCAGAGCGTCTCCCACTACCACCAACACAATCAGGACCCAGACCGAGACCTTCCCTCCTACAAGTCTGTCTCTCTTCGTCAACATTTCCCTCATTTTCCAGGGTCTTCCGGCCATTTCAATGTATCTCTGAAATGCGTAGATTGTTGTAGTGGGAAGAGGAAAAAAAGAGGAATAGAGGGGGAGAAGGAAGAAGGAAGGAGGAATGAAGGGAAGTAACGGTGAAGTGATGGTGGTAGTAGTAGTAGTAGTAGTAGTAGTAGTAGTGGGTAGAGGAGGATGAGAAGGAGGAGGAGGACGAAAAGAAGAAAATGACGAATATGAGAGGAGGAGAAACAAGGAAGGAGGAATGAAGGAGGCGCAAATGATTCTGTGGTGTAGCGAAACATTTATGAATTGAGAGTGGAGGAGGCGCACCTGCAGGCACAGGCTGGCAGGGCGGCAGGGGACGCCTGGCCGCCTTGTGCTTTGTTGTGAAGACGGAAAGCCGCTGAGTGTGAGATGGAATACTTAACTTTCCTTTCTTTTATAATGGGATGCTAAAAGCTGATTCTTGTAGTGTTTAAGTGCTGTAGAAACAGTGAATGGCATGGAATTATAGGTATATTTTGGAAAAGATAGATGTGTCAGAGGTGAAAATAAGCTTATGGTCAGTATGGGAGTTTCCAAGGGAAGCAGCTCAGAACCAAACAAACAGTACTTCATTGTTGAGACATAAATGATGCACGCCTTTCTCTCACGATCCGGGAACGCCGTGTGGAGGCCCGCCAAAATCTTACTATTTAACCCCACACACACACACACACACACACACACACACACACACACACACACACAGCAAGCTGGCGCTGCTTGGACATTCAATTCGTGGGCCATTTTGCGCGCCTCGCCCAGTGGTCGCGGGAATTTCATCAAGCGCCTCGTGGGCAGCAGTGTGAGCGGCACGCGAGGCCAGGCCCTGTGTGCCGCCGTGCGCCTTGCTCGCCTGGTATTGCTTTTGTCAGGAATTTGGCATCGATAGTGTTGTCAGTAATTCCATAATGTGCAACATTTGGTCTGTCTCAAGTAACAAAATAATGAAATGGAATGTGTTTGAAGAGCACTGCGGTCTTGGCTCTTATACTTTTAGTAGAAAGCATTATTGCATGAAGTGTTATGTATGAAGAGCTCGACAATGTAAAACAGGCAAATCACCACCACCAGCACCACCACCACCACCACCACCACCAGCACCTCATCCCTCCTTCCCAGTCCTCCCCATCCTCCATCACAGGTCTTGTTCAGCTCACATCGAATTAGCTTTTTTTTTTTATATCGTGTTTACAGTTCGGGAACCTCCACTTGGTTCTCTCTCTCTCTCTCTCTCTCTCTCTCTCTCTCTCTCTCTCTCTCTCTCTCTCTCTCTCTCTCTCTCTCTCTCTCTCTCTCTCTCTCTCTCTCTCGTTTCTACCTGTGACGGGTGACACACTGCTGAGTGGCGGCTCGTGAGGATGAAGGGAAGACAAGTTTCCTTGGAGGGTGATCACTCCCCATCCTCTTCCCTTAACCATCCAGTAACCCTCGTCACTCCTCTGCAGGCTCCCATTCACTCCCCATCCTTTTCCCTCATCTTTTCAGTAACCCTCAGTAACCGCTCTTAAGACAGGGTGGAATTAAAAGCTTTTCGTCTTATCAACTGCTTCTCTTTTGATCTTGCTAACTGCATGCCTCCCCTCCTCCCGCGGCCTCGCTGCACAAGACTTTCTTCTTTTTCTCACCCCTATTCTGTCCACCTCTCTAATGCAAGAGTTAACCCTTTCTCTGGTAAACTCTGGAATTCCCTGCCTGCTTCTGTATTTCCCCTTCTTATGACTTGAACTATTTCAAGACACTTATGCTGTCATTTTTTACTACCGCCTCCGTCTCTGTTCGGGGACCTTCACCTCAGTGCCTCGTCACTCCTCTGCAGGTTGTCTCCTTTTTTTTTTTTCTCTCTCATTTGTTTTATCCTCCTCCAGGTTTTCTCCGTCTCTCTTCCTTCTAATTACTGTCCCGCTCACCACTGCAATTCTTGTCCCTTTAAACTCGCTCTTATTCCCTTTCAACCAGTGACTACATTATACCGCACTTTGCTCTCCTTGCACTGATAATCACTTGTAGTCATTTTTTTCTCAGTGTGTCACTTTCACCTCCCTGTTAGTCTCCTTTAATCCTCATAAAAACTCTTCCCCTGATCTTCTTCACCTGCACTCTTGTTCCTCTTAACACTCTTTCCTGAATAATCTACATGGTAACCTTCCTCTCAAATACTCATTATATTGGCTTCTCTTTCATCACTTGGATCTTCTTATACATATTTCAGCTCGTCCCTTCCTAAACCATTAAAGTGTTATGGCTCCTCTTCTCTTCCTTTTCCTCCCAGCTCCTCAAGAGCGCCGCCACCCTCCTCCACTCACGCCTTATCCTCTCACCACGGAAAAATAGGACCTCCCCCACTCCTTCCGTTACTGTCTCTCTCTCCCTCTCCCTCTCCCTTCTCCATTGTTCCCTCTCCCTGCTTCACCCTTCCTACTCCCTCCCTCATGCGCGCAGTACAGTCATGGTTGCCGGTCACAGTATTATTTAATGAGGAGTACACTGGGTTCTTTTTCAGCTCGTGAGCGCCTCTTCTCGTGCAGCCCTTGTCCCCACACACAGTCTGGATCAGGAAGACACCGTATGCCGCCAGATGGCATTACAACAATGCCTGTTGCTTACTGCTCAAGGCGACTGGTTTGGAGCCTCGTGAAGTCTCGCACACCAGCGAGCCCTTAATGCCAGACTCTGCCACTGTGAGACTTGGCATTGTAAAAAAGTGTTCACGCTTATATAACACGTCCAGTTCTTGCTAGGAAAAAAATGTATATTGCGTAGTTATCAGCATGTAATGGTGACAGGAAGATGACGGAGCTGTGGAACACAGGCTGGACAACACGGGAACCAATCACAAGTCGGGGAAGGAGAAGCAGCAGTCGAGTGCTGGTGGTTCGTGTGTGTGTGTGTGTGTGTGTTGTCGGCGTCGCGATGAACGGAAGTGATCGCGATTTATTTTTGCCATCCGGGGTTGCCCGCCGACCAGCTTGCTTCGCGGAGGAGACAAAGGTACAGTGCCTCAGATGAGCGGCCACTGCTGCGGCGCCGCGCCGCCATTACGCCAGAAGATGGATGTGTGCTCGTAACTGTGTGGCCTCGCCTGTCTTGCCGTTGGGTCTCCATGAGGCGCCCGCCTCGTCCGGTGGAGCCTACGTTATGTCATCATTGGGAGAGAGAGAGAGAGAGAGAGAGAGAGAGAGAGAGAGAGAGAGAGAGAGAGAGAGAGAAGGAAAGGAGAGGTGGCTGGGGAGAGGAGAAAACAGGATAAAAGAAAGAATGAGGATGAGACAACAGACAGTAATACGATGAGTCTCTCTCTCTCACACACACACACACACACACACACACACACACACACTTGTGATTCTTAAGAGCCAAATAACCGCGTAAATCTCTCCCTTTTCGTGAACGAAATTGCTCGTCTGTTTTTTTCAGAAAGTTTCAGATCCTAGAGAAGCTTGATCGGAAACTTGCTACTTTTTACAGAACATGTTTTTGCAAGAGTGAAGCTCCAAGTTGTTTTCAAAGTTAAAACGATCAAATTTCTTTTTTCTTCTTTTCTGCGTCTTTTTTTTTTTTTTTTCTTCCTCCTTGTTTTTGTCATGCAGAGCGAAATGGGATACTGAAGGCAAGATGAAGAAATCGTTTTATCTTTTTGTTTTGCAGCGTTAATGTGATTTTGAGTGGTTTTCGTAATTACTCCCATTTCTATTATTATTATTATTATTGTTGTTGTAATAATAGTTGTAGTTGTTGTTGCTGTTGTTGTCTTAGCTTACACTTGTTGTTTTCCCTCATTTCCCCTCGGCCAGAAAGTCTTACTTCACATCTTCATCTTCCTCAAGGCTGCGCACTTTCCCTCCCGCTCCTCTCCTCCACAAGTCGTCTGCTGAACAATTTTACATCCAGTTACTCTTCACGAGACTTAGTTTCCTGAAAGACTACACCACAAAGAGGGTAAATACAACTCGGCGAAGGAGATGGTGACTTGCATATAGAAGGGAAATTAATTCTAAAAGGAAAACAAATTATATTTTCTGCTTAACATTTTTGTTTGCTACCAAGTTTGGCAATATTCTTTTCTTCGTATTTTTCTTTTTTTTCGTTTTATTTACGTTATTTTTTCCCTCCGATGCTAAGCGTGAAGGACGAGGCTGTTCATTTCACTCGCTTCCTTACAGAAAAAAAAAAAGAAAAGTCAGCCCTTCATTCGTCTCGTCTGAGGCAGTGATTTAGTTGGACATTAATGCTTCTAGAGAAAATCCAGAGCTTCAGCTTTTGTTTGGCCTCTCGAAACACTTCATGAAGGACAGGAGTTGTGCTGAAAAAAGGAGAGATGGCAGGGGAGAGGGAAAAACGGGATTAAAATGAAAGTAAGAGAGAGAGAGAGGATGAGACGAGAGACAGTGGTGTGATGGGGGTGATTGAGAATGAAATCGAGAAGAAGAAAAGGGGAGTGATTAATGAACGAGGAGGAGGAGAAGGAGGAGGAGGAGGAGCACAAAGGTGGCATGGCTATTGGAGAGGAAAGCTGGTGCTCCTTGGCCCCATTGGCGGAGAGGCTGCGAGATCTTTTGTGAGATTTATTATTGCCGCTAGTGTGTGTGTGTGTGTGTGTGTGTGTGTGTGTGTGTGTGTGTGTGTGTGTTCACTGAAAAGAATCATGTACAAGGAGAAATTGTAGCGGGGAAGGGATCAAAAGTGAGTCCGATAGCATTTTTTCTCCCTAAGGCAACGTAATAAATATGTAGAGACGAGATGTTCTTATTAACAAATGACTAGAATGTTGCGTTCATGGAAGAAAGATGGAGGATGAAAACTACGTAAGGGAGAAAAATTATAGCTATACACACACACACACACACACACACACACACACACTGAGCACGTCTAAGCTTGGGCTGGAAAGAGGGAAAGTTTTGGCAATGTTTTGCCAGACTGGAGAATCACGGGCAAGGGACGGCGTGCTGCTCCTGGCCGTGGTGATGGAGCGCTTCCTAGTCAACGCCGCCGTGGTCTTTGTCATAATACATATATAAATCTAGACTGTATTGAATGTACCTATGTATGCAGATTAAGTGCGTCTGTATGTACACGTGCCGCCTATTGATTCAATGAGCCTTTACTAATTTATTCAATCTTCTTCCTCGAATCATCGCCAGAAAACAAAGGCGTAAATTTCACTTTTCGGTTTCTAGCACTCCCTCTGCCACAGTGAATGTCACACACACACACACACACACACACACAGTCGTCAGAGAGAGAGAGAGAGAGAGAGAGAGAGAGAGAGAGAGAGAGAGAGAGAGAGAGAGAGGTAATTTGATTTGATTAATTTATTATGCAAATAGCGTCAGACATCATAAGATAGAGAAACTTAATTACAGTTGAAGGCTAAAGCAAATGGTACGCTCACACACTCACCCATTCGCGCACCCCACCCACCAATCCACACTCACACAAAAGCCACCGATGCCACGCAGGGCACAGGGCATCAGGAAAAGCCACCAAATCGAGGGTAACGCACGAGAATCTCATCGAGAAAATCTGGCACCAGAATATGGCGACAGACAGCATCCAGCGGCAGACCTTGGGGTAGGAGGTGCCGAACAGTGGGGCACACCAGGCAGTAGTGCTCGATGGTGTTGGCAAGCGGTGCGCGGCACAGGCGACACTCTCCACCCCGGCAATCTGCCACGGCGGACGGTAGCCCAGCCGCAGACGCGCCGAGACAATGTTGTGCCGCCGAACCGTAAGACCCCGGCAACGGTACGTGTACTTGTGGCGGCAGACGGACTTGTAATGGTTGATGGTGATACTGTGGGGCCTCTCAGTATCCCTGCGACGCCGCATAGGTAGGAGAGCGGCGGAGCGGACCCTGGAGAGGTGGCATGACAGGGAGAGAGGACGACCATCACCACGCGGAGGTAGGCGGCAGGCATCCTTCGCTAGGCGGTTAGCTATAGCATTGTGACGTAAACCAACATGAGATATTACCAATATAGACTTTACACACACATTACGAGCAGTCATTAATGCTAAAAGGAAAGAATCTGTTGAACTAATATTAGGTGGGTGGGACAGGTAGCAGAAAGAGACAGAAGGGCCGGCTTTGAGTCACAAATAACAACTGCATTCACTCCCCTCTGACACACGAGGCTAACAGCATCCAAGATAGCATAGAGCTCACACAACGTTGATCTGGAGTGGTCTCCGAGCTGACGGGCGACCCAGCCACCTGGAGGTGGTTCCAAGTCAGGTGAGAAAACTGCACCACCAGCCGCTCCATCCGACTGGAGGAACCCGTCAGTGTAGAGGCGATGAGGAGCTGTGATGGAGGACGTCACTGTCGCCACGTGTTCCAAGGCCAGCTGCAGCTGGAGAGGAGGCGGATCCGACTTGGTTGTAGGGGTAAAGCTCACCTCAGGCGCTGGTAGCATCCACAAGGGTGGGCCTGGGGACAAAGCAGCGGCAGATACTTGCAAATTAAGGCTCCTAAGCAGAGAGGAAACAGACACAATAAGTCGGCGACCAGTGGGCAGAATAGGAGGGACTGGTGGAGTGGGGCCAAGAGAGGTCCTGATCAGCTGCGTGTAGTGTGGAGAGAGAAGTGGAAAGTGAAGACACTTGACTGTGAGGCAAGTAACATTTGAATATATTCTATCAACTAAGGGCGGGAGCCTCAATTCACGCTGCATGTTTACAATCCTGGTGGTCACGGGGCATCCAACAATGATTCTCATCGCTCTATTCTAAAAAAATTTGCAGAGGCTCTAAAGCAGCCCGAGGAAGTTGAATCAACAACAGAGCGAATGAAAGTGACAGAGATAGTTCTGGCCACAAAAATGCAGATGCCGGAGGAGTTGTTGGTGAGCCACTGAAGAGGGCGAAGTCGTCGCTGGAGACGATCCAATAGGTCACCAATGATGGGATGGGGCTGACGCCGGGCAGGGAGGACTTTTTTTTTTTTTATGTAGGAAGGACACTGGCCAAGGGCAACAAAAATCTAATAAAAAAAAAATGCCAGTCCCATAAAAGGGTCAAAGCAGTGGTCAAAAATTGGTGGATAAGTGTCTTGAAACCTCCCTCTTAAAGGAATTCAAGTCATAGGAAGGTGGAAATACAGAAGCAGGCATGGAGTTCCAGAGTTTACCAGAGAAAGGGATGAATGACTGAGAATACTGGTTAACTCTTGCGTTAGAGAGGTGGACAGAATAGGGGTGAGAGAAAGAGGTAAGTCTTGTGCAGCGAGGCCGCGGAAGGAGGGGAGGCATGCAGTTAGCAAGATCAGAAGAGCAGTTAGCATGAAAATAGCGGTAGAAGACAGCTAGATATGCAACATTGCGGCGGTGAGAGAGAGGCTGAAGACAGTCAGTTAGAGGAGAGGAGTTGATGAGATGAGAAGCTTTTGATTCCACCCTGTCTAGAAGAGCAGTATGAGTGGAACCCCCCAGACATGTGAAGCATACTCCATACATGGACGGATAAAGCCCTTGTACAGAGTTAACAGCTGGGGGGGTGAGAAAAACTGGCGGAGACGTGTCAGAACACCTAACTTCATAGAAGCTGTTTTAGCTAGAGATGAGATGTGAAGTTTCCAGTTCAGATTATAATTAAAGGACAGACCGAGGATGTTCAGTGTAGAAGAGGGTGAGAGTGCTGAGATCTTGACTGGAGCTCCGAGGTAACTGTACTGAGAGCATAGGGGGATGAGGCTGGCACCAACGGTGAAGTCCGGCAGTTCAACAGGGAGGGCTTTTCCTGATACCCTGTGCCCTGCGTGGCATCGGTTGCTTTTGTGTGACGGATAAGGCCCTTGTACAGAGTTAACAGCTGGGGGGGGGGGGGTGAGAAAAACTGGCGGAGACGTCTCAGAACACCTAACTTCATAGAAGCTGTTTTAGCTAGAGATGAGATGTGAAGTTTCCAGTTCAGATTATAAGTAAAGGACAGACCGAGGATGTTCAGTATAGAAGAGGGGGACAGTTGAGTGTCATTGAAGAAGAGGGGATAGTTGTCTGGAAGGTTGTGTCGAGTTGATAGATGGAGGAATTGAGTTTTTGAGGCATTGAACAATACCAAGTTTGCTCTGCCCCAATCAGAAATTTAGGAAGATCAGAAGTCAAGCGTTCTGTGGCTTCCCTGCGTGATATGTTTACCTCCTGAAGGGTTGGACGTCTATGAAAGGACGTGGAAAAGTGCAGGGTGGTATCATCAGCGTAGGAGTGGATAGGACAAGAAGTTTGTTTTAGAAGATCATTAATGAATAATAAGAAGAGAGTGGGTGACAGGACAGAACCCTGAGGAACACCACTGTTAATAGATTTAGGAGAAGAACAGTGACCGTCTACCACAGCAGCAATAGAACGGTCAGAAAGGAAACTTGAGATGAAGTTACAGAGAGAAGGATAGAAACCGTAGGAGGGTAGTTTGGAAATCAAAGCTTTGTGCCAGACTCTATCAAAAGCTTTTGATATGTCCAAGGCAACAGCAAAAGTTTCACCAAAATCTCTAAAAGAGCATGACCAAGACTCAGTAAGGAAAGCCAGAAGATCACCAGTAGAGCGGCCTTGACGGAACCCATACTGGCGATCAGATAGAAGATTGTGAAGTGATAGATGTTTAAGAATCTTCCTGATGAGGATAGATTAAAAAACTTTAGATAGGCAGGAAATTAAAACAATAGGACGGTAGTTTGAAGGATTAGAATGGTAACCCTTTTTAGGAACAGGTTGAATGTAGGCAAACTTCCAGCAAGAAGGAAAGGTAGATGTTGACAGACAGAGCTAAAAGAGTTTGACTAGGTAAGGTGCAAGCACAGAGGCACAGTTTCGGAGAACAATAGGAGGGACCCCATCAGGTCCATAAGCCTTCCGAGGGTTTAGGCCAGCGAGGGCATGGAAAACATCATTGCGAAGAATTTTAATACGTGGCATGAAGTAGTCAGAGGGTGGAGGAGAGGGAGGAACAGGCCCAGAATTGTCCAAGGTAGAGTTTTTAGCAAAACTTTGAGAGAAGACTTCAGTTTTAGAAATAGATGTGATAGCAGTGGTGCCATCTGGTTGAAAAAGAAGAGGGAAAGAAGAAGAAGCAAAGTTATTGGAGATATTTTTGGCTAGATGCCAGAAATCACGAGGGGAGTTAGATCTTGAAAGGTTTTGACATTTTCTGTTAATGAAGGAGTTTTTGGCTAGAGGGAGAACAGACTTGGCATGGTTCCAGGCAGAAATATAAAGTGCATGAGATACTGGTGATGGAAGGCTTAAGTACCTTTTGTGGGCCACCTCTCTTTTATGTATTGCACGAGAACAAGCTGTGTTAAACCAAGGTTTAGAAGGTTTAGGACGAGAAAAAGAGTGAGGAATGTATGCCTCCATGCCAGACACTATCACCTCTGTTATGTGCTCAGCACACAAAGACGGGTCTCTGACACGGAAGCAGTAGTCATTCCAAGGAAAATCAGCAAAATACCTCCTCAGGTCCCCCCAACTAGCAGAGGCAAAACGCCAGAGGCACCTTCGTTTAGGGGGATCCTGAGGAGGGATTGGAGTGATAGGACAAGATAAAGATATGAGATTGTGATCGGAGGAGCCCAACGGAGAAGAAAGGGTGACAGCATAAGCAGAAGGATTAGAGGTGAGGAAAAGGTCAAGAATGTTGGGCGTATCTCCAAGACGGTCAGGAATACGAGTAGGGTGTTGCACCAATTGCTCTAAGTCATGGAGGATAGCAAAGTTGTAAGCTAGTTCACCAGGATGGTCAGTGAAGGGAGAGGAAAGCCAAAGCTGGTGGTGAACATTGAAGTCTCCAAGAATGGAGATCTCTGCCAAAGGGAAGAGGGTCAGAATGTGCTCCACTTTGGAAGTTAAGTAGTCAAAGAATTTCTTATAGTCAGAGGAGTTAGGTGAGAGGTATACAGCACAGATAAATTTAGTATGAGAGTGATTCTGTAGTCGTAGCCAGATGGTGGAAAACTCGGAAGATTCAAGAGCGTGGGCACGAGAGCAGGTTAAGTCATTGCGCACATAAACGCAGCATCCAACTTTGGATCGAAAATGAGGATAGAGAAAGTAGGAGGGAACAGAAAAGGTGCTACTGTCAGTTGCCTCAGACACCTGAATTTCAGTGAGGAAAAGAAGATGAGGCTTAGAAGAGGAGAGGTGGTGTTCTACAGATTGAAAATTAGATCTTAGACCGCGAATGTTGCAGAAGTTAATGAAGAAAAAGTTGGGGGGGGTGTCAAGACACTTAGGGTCGTCGACAGGAAGGCAGTCCGACCTGGGGACGTTTATGGTCCCAGATGGGGACTCCGAGGCTGGTGTAGGAGTCGCCATGATGATTTTAAAATTTTTGAGTGAAGGGTGTGTGTGTTATTAGGTGCTTGTAGTTTTGTGTGGAGGAAGAGAGTTGTCTTTAGAGGTCAGGCTGTGACTGCCCCCTTGTGTTGTGAGACACAAAGGGAAACGTTCAGTGAGGTCACAGCTGGGTTTAATGATAAGTTCACAGCACCCCCTGAACAGTGCTTTAGACCTCACTGGGAGTAATTATCGTTTCGGCAGGTGTCTACTGCCTCCTCCTCTAAGTGTGCCGTCACCTGTGTTCACGGAGGTCAAGAGTAAGAAGCCACTGATCCACCACTCCTGCCCGCCACCCCGTCTGCTCGCCTTCACTTGGGTTCGCTGGAGATTTTTCATCGCCTTCGTTAAGACCTTGATTCGAGCGGAAAAGCTTTGGTCTTCCGCGAGTCCATAGTGACTGCGGCCCGTCTGAATTAACCAGCAGTACTTGATTTAATTTCGAGCAATACGGAGAGGTCTGAGATCTGTAAGGATACCTAGCGGGCAGCTCAGTAGCCTATTCACGGCCAGGCAGGCAAACAGAACAACACTTCTTTAAGTCAGGCCGCAGCGCTCATTACCTCCTCCGGTCAGGGTCCAGAAAAGTTTGTAACGAGGGATCACTGGAGGCTGATAGGCGTTAGCAGAGTTATCTGTGGGGCGTAGGGACTGGCGGAGTTCGGTACAAACCAATGGGAAATTAAGCACGTTAGGTATCAGAGTCAACGCGTCTGAGGTGAGGAGAGGAGGGAAGGTGTGCACGTTGTTGTTGAGGACAGAGAGAGAGAGAGAGAGAGAGAGAGAGAGAGAGAGAGAGAGAGAGAGAGAGAGAGAGAGAGAGAGAGAGAGAGAGAGAGAGAGAGAGAGAGAGAGTGTGAGTATACAGACCAACGCAAAATAGTACTAACAGATATATAGATGAAATAAGATAAAAACATCCATGCAAGTAGTCGTGAAATATATAGCGAGAACTTATATTGCCGTGCCAACACTGGCAAGGAATGACAGAGTACACGACGGTAAGGCGACACAACAAGGACAGGGACGGACTCTGCACAACACTGGAGTGTCTATTCCATGCCCGTGTTACACCGCGCCTCGGGGAGTGTGACGCGCCGGCACGTGTGATGACAACTCAAGGCACCTTCTTTGTTAGGTACCAGGAGTCATGCTGAAGAGAAGTGGCGTGATGTCAGTGTTGGTCATATTGATATATTATGAGTAAATGAGGTGGTGATGGAGGTGCACATCACAGGTTGGTGAAACTGAAATATTTACTCAGTGTCCTACCGGAAAATTCAAGAATAAGAAAAAAAATAAAAAATTCTTTACAAACTTTCAAAGTGTTTTCTTCAGCGTGACGAAAACAAGTGAATTATTTTTCGTGATTGACTTTGAAGTGTTCGTAGCTTCCCATTGAAAACACTCATTAATTGAAATTCTCACTATTCCTCCTCTCTAAAGTTCACTGAAATAAAGTTTTTGAGAACCACAGCAGCAGGTGGTGATGGTGACGG